>NC_068387.1:27135379-27227879 GCF_023724105.1 Carassius gibelio
TCCAGCGTGGCGA
This sequence comes from Carassius gibelio, assembly GCF_023724105.1. Taxonomy (NCBI): domain Eukaryota; kingdom Metazoa; phylum Chordata; class Actinopteri; order Cypriniformes; family Cyprinidae; genus Carassius; species Carassius gibelio. Next base: position 27,135,393 of record NC_068387.1, read on the forward strand.
AGAGCCCGGCCTTTCCTCCCACGGCCAGCAGGACTTTGGGAGCGCAGCGCGGCCGTGTGGACAGCATGGTCTGGTAGGAGAGCCGGTGCTCGGGCATGAAGTGGTACTTGAGCGCCTCGTTGAGCAGGTGTTTGCAGGCGTGGTCGTCTCGGATCAGGTGATTGGCCTCGTACAGCCGCGTCAGGAACTTGACGCTCAGCAGCGGGAGCCGCACACAGTGCAGGAGCGGCGCCAGGTATTGCTGTCTCTCGGTCAGATCGTACTTGATCCAGGACTCCAGCGCGTAGAACACACTCTCCTCCGTCAGCACGTTCAGGCAGTCGTTGGACACGATGTCGTCCAGCTCGGCGCGCGTCAGCTCCAGGAACTCCTCCGTCTGGCACACCTCCTCGAAGTGCTGGCAGATGAATTTGCTGGCAGATAGACACAGCTCGTGGCAGCCGTAGGTCTCGGCGAAGCGTGAGATGCCGATGCAGTTCCCCGCGTCCAGCTGACTCTCCAGGAAGCTGCAGCACTCCTTCACAACCAGCTTGACCTGCAGCAGGTTGGCGGCAGGAAGTAGAGACTCCACCGTTTCCTGTGAGATGAAGACGGTTCCTGTGTAGGCGTACTCCACTATGGCCTGACGAGAGACGGAAACAGAACACATTTCATCAGTTACCGACTGCATGGGTCTCAAATATAGTCCCTGGTCCATAAGCCTATACTACTGTTCTAGCTACTAAAATAGTTCAGTTTTGTATGCAATGAATATAAATCATTGTGTTTGTTGTTTCTGGACATATAGGGAGTGTCCCAGAAGAGATCTGACTGCATGTTGTACTGGTTTGTGTGTGTGTCAGCTGACCTTGAGAGCGGCTTCATCCACACACTGGAACTCCACCTCAGACGTCTCTTTCTCCGACAGGTTCCCGGTGAACATGGCCTTGAAGTACGGGCTGATGCTGGCCAGCACTACTCTGTGTGCGTGGATCTTGGCGTCTCCGACCCGCAGCACGATGTCACAGAGCTCGTGATCCTGGCGCAGGAGCTGAAGACCCTGCAGGAGCTGCTCGGAGTGAGGACGCATCAGGCTCACAAACATGTACGGCTCGGCCTGCTGCTCCATCTGAGACACACACACAGAGCTCTGAGCCTCTCCTCACACACACAGAGCTGCGTCACACACCTACAGACTCACAGAGACAGGGATGATGGGACATTAAACCCCCAGGAGCTCCGCAGATGAACAGACAGCAGCCGTCAGGAGACATGTTCACTACAGAACACAACTATCATCACGTGTCACTGGCACACACTCACAAAACACCACACGTCTGCTTCTGACACTGCAAAAACATATTCAAAAGGTAACTGGATCTTATTAAATCTCACTTTTTCCAACTTTTCTTACAATTCTGACCAAAGACAACTATAAAAAAGTCAGAATTGTGAGAAATAGACTCAGAACTGTGAGACATGAATTCAAAATAGTGAGATTTTAATAAAAAATTGCAAGATATAAACTCATAATTACCTGACAAACTAATAAATGCAAAATTCTAAACAAATTTTGAGGTAAAAACTCATAAATGCAAGATATAAACTCATAATTACCCGACAAACTAATAAATGCAAAATTCTAAACAAATTTTGAGGTAAAAACTCATAAATGCAAGATATAAAATCATAATTGTCAGATAAATACTAATAATTACAAGAACTAAAATAATAATTTGAGATAAAAAATCAAGATATAAACTCATAATTGCGGTATAAGACTGTAAGATATAAACATCATGAATTTAAGTAAAAATAATTTAGATAAAAATTCTCAATGACCTTTTTATTTCTTTATTCCATTGTTGTTGTTAATTGTACTTTTAAATGTATATCTTGCAATAAATAAACCAATAGTTAATGTATACCTTTTTTAATACCATTTTATTGCCGTTTATTATTGTAAGATTGTACGTTTATTTTTTCCTGTCATCACTTGTATCTGCACACACTCATTCAATAAATCAGCTCAGACTGTAAATATATCTCCGTGATCTCGAGGGGGCTTTCTCTGTGTGCTCTACAGACTCAAGTGTGTACTCGACCCCTGTCTAGGGAACACACGATCCCTATGTAGACAGCAGCCTCAGCGCCTTAAATGTGGACACACCTCCACGAACAGCAGAGATCACATCAGGAGTGACGAGTCTCAATATCAGACATCACAACCATCTTCATCAGTCAGCTGAAGAGAACCAATAAAGCTGTTGCTAGCATTAGCATCAGAGCTCAGCTTGTGACAGACGCGCGCTCACACCCGCTCAAACGCTCATTTAGAGAACTAAAGTGCAGCAATAAAGAGTTTATTCATTGTTTACCTGTGTGTTTGGCTGATTTCTGGCAGTTTGGAGCACAACACGGCCGCGACTGTCAGGAAAACAAACAGAAATCGGCGCGCGCGTCACTTCCGGGAAATAAGCGCGGGGAGCCCCAAATAAAAGCTCTGACGCGACTGCGCTTTAAAAATAACTTTTATCTTAAAATTGCAGCTCAGGTGCAGATAATGCGTTAAATAGTATAATAATAACATCAATACACTATCGTGCGCATATAATAATAATAATAATAATAATAATAATAATCAGAATATTAAGTCTTTGAATCTTTGTTATTATTTGTACTTTTTAAGCCCAGATGAAGCCGAAATAACAATACGTTTTCGAAAGCGAATGCACGGTTTATTCAAATGAAAGCGTTGCTGTCTCTGATTTAACACGCAAATACCTATGTAATGTAGAACTACACCTCCCACAATGCACTGCGCACGCCCACCAGACAGAGCGGGGTCAGGGGGGGCGCGTCGCCATGGCAGCGGCTGGTTGTGACATCAGCGCCATTTTGCTTGAGTGTTGTGATGGAAGCAGCGAGAAAATCAGAATCCCACAGAAAAACACCGAAAATCGGACGCGAATCCGGAGCAGAAGAAGCAGATTCGGTGAATCAGACCGCGTCGCGTAGAGACTCGCACACAATCTGGACAGAAGTCGGAGCGATCTGCGATAATAGGTTTGATTTCTCACTAAAACACGTCAGGCATTTCAGTCAGTTTCGTGTGTAAATGTGCTTGGGTGTTTTTAAATAGTGTATTGTAGATTAATTCTGCGCGTGTTGTCGATTTGCTTAAAAAAACACGAAAATCCCAAACAATCGTCGATGATGAATGAGATTGATTAGTGTTGTAGAATGTGTGTTAGATGAGATGAGAGAATCTGAGTGAATGTAGAAGAGACACAGCTGGTTTCCCGCCGAGAACTCTCAGATTATTCGTCACTGATCGATGAATAAACTCTTTCTGTGGGTTTGAGTCCGTTACTGATTACACATTACATTACAGAAAGAGTAGTCCGTAATGTAATCCGTTATTTAAAATTAAAAAAATCATTTATCACATCACTCAAGATACTAAAAAAAGTCTATTTTATTTGTGTTTACCTGCGTGTCATGTGACCATTAACCGACGTCAGAGAACCGTGTTTCTTAATTATTAAAATATTTATCTGTAAGGGGTTCTTCAAGTAAATAGAATAGCTGCAAGAGGTTGAGATGACAAACGAGTTTGGGAACCCCTGTATAACATGTGAATAAGAAATTAGTGGATTTGTGCATTAGAAAGACCAAAGTCTTCCGAAGACATAACAGTATAATTACAGCAGAATGTGTTCAGCTGCTCTCTGTCAATCATCTCAACAGCCTCAGCTGTGCTTTACACACAGCTGTCTCTCTCTCTCACACACACACAAACACACACACACACACACAAACACACTCACATCTGATCTGATGTGTTTTCCTGATGACTCCAGGTGTGTCGCTGCATCATGTGACTCTTCCCGTCCCTCGTCAGCATGAGCGGTGCGTCCGTGTCTCCGTCTGGACTCTGATGATGATGATGTACGGGCTGATTCCCCAGGAGTTACACGCACAGCTCCTGGACCTCCAGAACTATCAGAGCCGGACCAGCGGCGTGGAGGAGCTGAAGAACATCCTCCTGGAGCTGGATCTCCAGCAGCTCTCCTCCGCCAGCATCCTGGACTTCATACAGTTCTTACGCAAGCTCCTGGACGACAGCAACTTCAGGGTCCTGTGCGGAGCGCTGCAGCTCATCAACCTGCTGATCCAGAAGCTGGAGAGCCATGTGGAGCGCTATTATAAGGAGATCGTGAGCGTGACGGTGCGAGCGCTGGGCGACTCCCGTAGCGTGACGCGGCTCGAGTACATGAACGTCTTCAGGCAGCTGATGAGGACGGTGGGGCCGCAGAAGGTCCTGGATCTGCTGGTGTGTCAGCTCAAGCACAGGAACTCCAGGGTTCGAGAGGACGTCATCAACATCATCACGGCGGCCCTGCTCACACACCCGCGCAAGGACTTCGATATCCCCGGCCTGTGTGTGGAAGCGGCGCCGGCGCTCGCCGACAGCAAGAGGAAGGTGCGTCACGCGGCTCTGGAGCTCTTCGCCGTCTTGGACTACTGTCTGGACACGGGTCAGAAGCAGCCGCTCGTGAAGGCCGTGGATGGAGTGGAGCTGGCCGGAGACGCAGAGGGCCTGATGGCTGCTGTACAGGCGCGGAGAGCACGACACATCCTCCCTCGACTCGCTCCCGACGGATCCCTGGAGTACGCACTCGCTCTTCCTAAACCGGCACAGAGACGGACGCCTCAGCTGGGCTCCGGGGCCGATCTGGACTGGGTTCTGAACGGAGGCCGGGCTCACAGCTCTCGCTCAGACGGGGATCTGACGGAGCAGAGGAGGATGGTGAGCGCCGGGAAAGGGAAGAACAAGCTGCCCTGGGAGAGATCTGCCCTCTCTGTGGAGCTCCAGAGCAACGGAGCGTCACCTGATCAGGTGAGCCATGACATCATCATCACACACACACACATGATCAAACTCTGCTGTTTCACACTCCGTCTCCTCACGTCTTCTGTCTCTGATTGAGAGTGTCTGATCCAGTCGAAGCTCTTTTAGTGTAATTCTGGAGCTCCTGGTGTCAGATCTCTCCTGATTGTGATCAGAATAAGGTCAGTAATATCTCCAGATGAACTCTTCCTGGACTGAAGCAGCTCAGCTTTACTGGATTCTCTTGATTTCTTCAGCTCTCAGTCTCTGTGTTATATGTGTGGATCATCTCGTCTCATTACTGGAGATATATTCAGATCAGTTTATCTCAGTCTCTGCTCTACTGTTAGAAAGAAGAAGAAAATATATATATTTGTTTTTTCAGGTTTAAGTTGATGTTGAATGATAATGCCACGGACTCTGATTTGTGGTGTTTGGGTTGGTATTGCAGTCGTTCAGTAGTGAGGGAAACTGTGGCTCTCTGGAGGCGGTGTGTGTGTGTGTGTGTGTGTGTGTGTGTGTGATCCGCTGTGTTTCCCAGCAACACACACACAGAAGACAAGACTTCAGATGAGAGACGAACAAACGCCAGCAGAGGCTTCTGTAGACCAGCGTTCATCAGATCAGTGTTTGGACAGACTGAAAACTGGCTTGGTTTTAAATCAAGATAACATTAGATTAGAAGAGAAAATGATCAACAGGAAGTGAGTTTATGCTGAAACCAGGAATAAACATCTGCCAGTGGAGTTTATTCCTGGTTTAAGTTTAAACTCCTACTTGAACAGTTCTCAGCAGATTTCATGAAGTGATTCTGCATCTCCAGTAGATGGAAAACAAGACACACACTGTCTGTAGATGATCAGTTTCGGTTTTCATCTGTTTCAAAGTTCTTCTGTTGAGAGTGTGGATGTGGATCAGTGAGGTCTCAGTGCAGAAGGTCTCGATGAACACATGTGTTTATTCCAGCAGGTCAGCAGTGAAGATCCGTCCTCCTCTGTTAAACGCCGTCAGGACACTGGAGCCAAATACAGTAAGAACCTTCTTCAGTCTTGAGACACTTCTCAGTGTACTCTACACAGCTTTATTTCCCAGAAGTCCACCTGTCCTCTTGTTGAATTGATTTTCTGAAGGCATCAATAACACTGCACAGTAATGAAGTGATGAAGCATGTGTTTAATCCACTGTTCTGGACCCAGGTCCATCAGAGGCTCTGACCCGCAGGTCACGGGGTCGACTGCGCCGCAGCGGGAGCTTGGACTCGGATCCAGACCTGTTCAAAGACCCCCATCCGTCCGAGTCTGAGAGAGGTGATCGCTCACGTGTGTTCAGCTTCTACTAATCTCTGCAGATGGGAATCATTAAAGCATTGGAGTTTGGGAACCACAGTGAATTAGAAGCTGTGTCATGATGTGTTTCCTTTAGTTTGAGATTTTCAGCTAATATCCTTTCAGCAGATAACCCTTCTTCAGGTTTAAGCATGAAGTTGGATTGGTCAGCTGGTCATTTATCCTGGAGCTGGATGTGTTGAGTGTTCGGCTGTCTCTCACAGGTTTGTCCAAGACGAGTGGTTTCCTGTCGGCCGGCGCTGAGCGAGCATCTCCAGGCTCGTTTCTGCTGCCCTCGTACCCGCTGACCTCTCTAACAGGAAGTGTGCTGACCCCGACCTTACCACGCAGAAACCACGCTGACCCCACGCTGTCCATGTCCAACACATGGCCCAACAAACGTGAAATCAGCCCTCACCGCAGGAGTGACATCACTGGTCAGAACACACACACACACACACCTCAGAGCTGTTAGAATCAGAACAAACTCAATCAGCAGTCCACGACGGAAAGGGTTCATTTATGTAGAATCTGTGGGCGGAGCTAAACAGGCAGCGCTGTAGAATCTGTGGGCGGAGCTAAACAGGCAGCGATGTAGAATCTGTGGGCGGAGCTAAACAGGCAGCGATGTAGAATCTGTGGGCGGAGCTAAACAGGCAGCGATGTAGAATCTGTGGGCGGAGCTAAATAGGCAGCGCTGTTGAATCTGTGGGCGGAGCTAAACAGGCAGCGATGTAGAAGCAGGTATTAATCTTCTGGAGGCGGGGTTTAGACACATTATTAAACACACATAGTTGGAGAATCATTTCATTTTAAATCATTCTATATTTCAGTATTCACTTTTTGAGACGAAACATTAACACTCATTTACATGTCACAGGTGAGGTGAGCTCCAGGAAGCGTTCTCCGCTGCCTCCTCGAGCTGAACGTGCCTCATCCCTCCGTCAGAGCCCAAACACCAGCAGACCCTTGTCACTGGACACACACCTGCACCTGGATCTGTCGGTCAGCAGCGGCGCAGGAGAGCCAGAGGACGAGCCGCTGGACCGCGAGGAGGTGTGTGTGTGTGTGTGTGTGTGTGTGTGTGTGTGTGCTGATGTCAGCCTCCGTGACTCTGAGCTGTGTCTCTCTGTCAGATGCTGAACTCCTTGCGCTCGTTGAGGAACAGCGCTGCTAGGAAGCGGGCCAAGGTCAGCGCGAGCGGCTCTGAGCCGGATCCAGACAGTCCGGACTCGGCGGTGAAGCTGGAGCTGGTTCCTGATTCTCCGGAGCACACGTCTCCATCCGTCAGCAGTCCTCTGAGCGAGAGCGGCCTGTGCTCTCCTCCGTCTCCCAGCGGCACCAAGAGCAGGTCAGTCTCTCCGTCTGCGGTGTACAGACCCTCACACCTGAGATCACACCATACTCTGACAGAGATCACTCCTCTGTCTGGTCACCATGAGAGAGAATTCACCTCAGTTTCAGATGAAGTTTTAATTCTCATGTCTGGTTTATCTCATGACTCTAGCCCTGTGGAGTCTGCGGTGAAGCCACGAGTGTCTTCAGGAAGACGTGTCCCAGCAGACACCAGCGCTCGAGGTGTGTGTGTGAAGCACAGGAGCACACGTGATGTCAGACGGTGTGTGTTACCCGTCCTCTGAGTGTGTGTGTGTGTGTGTGTTACAGGTGAGACGCAGCAGGACAAGAGTCTCTCCGATGGGAATGTGAGTGTGATCGGTCAGAGACTCGTTTACTCGAACAGATCGTTAGATCCAGACGAGGAGAAGCCCAGCGACATGACATCATCATCTTCATCATCCTCATCATCACCTCAGATCAGAGCCGCCGGCCGCCAGCCGCTCCGTGCTCTCAGACCCGCTAGAGGTGATCATTACCAGTTAAAACATGTCTTCCGCTCACAGAGGCTGCCTTTACTTGATCAATAATACAGTATAAACAGTGAAATATTATTCTGATGTAAATCAGCTGTGTTCTGTGTGAATCTGTGTTAGAGTGTAATTTATTTCTGTGATGCTCCGCTGTATTTTCAGCATCATTCCCGTGATACACTAATAACACAACACACTGCGCTTGGGGTCAGTAAGATAAAAAAAACACCCACCAAAATAAATGAATTCTTTCATTCATCAAGGATGCATTAAATTTATCAAAAGTGCCAGTGAAGACATTTCCAATGTTACAAAAGATTTCTATTTTTTCTTTGAATCCTAAAAAATAAAATGTATCACGGTTTCCACAGAAATATTGAGCAGCACAACTGTGTTCAACACTGATAATAATCAGAAATGTTTCTTGAGCAGTAAATCATCATATTATTCTGATTTCTGAAGATCATGTGACACTGAAGACTGGACGAATGATGCTGAAAATACAGCGGAGCATCACAGAAATACATTACACTTTAACACAGATTCACACAGAACACAGATGATTTACATCAGAATAATATTTCACTGTTACAGATAAATGCAGCTTCGCTGAGCAGAAACGCTTCTTTCCTGTAGTTATTCCAGTGTGTGACCGGTGGTGTGTAACATGATGGTGTAGTAATGTGTGGTGTTTCTCTCAGGATCTCAGCAGCGAGTGTCCTGCAGTCGAGTGATGTCGGAGGGCGTGATCGGGCGAGGTCAGTTCACCGCTGTTTTCCTGACCGCTGGTGTAGCACTCGTCCGCTCTCACCCTCACTCGTCTTCTTCTCTGGTGTCTGCAGGAGTGTTCGCTTCCGCTGTCCTGTCCAGTCGTTCTCCTGAGCAGGGTGACCCGGCCGGTCAGAGCCCCCGTGAGCCTCCGTCAGGTGTGTACGGACACGTCTTGACCAGCGCCCTCCTCCAGTCTGACGCCTGTCCTGAACCAGAGGTGCGTCTCACACACACGAGGGTGTTCAGCGGAGCCTGCGCTGGGATCTGAGTCATGTGATCTGTGTGTGTTTCAGCAGAGAGTCAGGAGCTGGAGTCTGGAGCAGCAGGACACACCCCCCGCTCGCCGCGTGCCCATCGGTGATGTGAAAGGTGAAAGGTCAACAGCAGTGACGGCCATCACTCATCTGTGGTCTCTGTTATCGTGACCGTTTCTCTGTTTGTTCCAGATGTGAGTCTGAACGGTTGTGAGTGGCTCTCAGATGAATCTCCCTCCAGCCCGACTGAACCACAGAACACAGGGAGACGCCCGAGCCCCGCCCCCCCGACCGGCCCGCCCAATAGGAACACAGCACCCCGACTGAGACGAGCGTCGAGTTTGAACCGCACCAGACCCCCTGCGTCTCACAGCTCCGGTGAGAGAGAACACACACACACACACACACACTGTACATGCAGCGAACAAGAAAATCACTCCAACACTTATTTAAATCAGCTTCACACATTACTGTAAAATATATATATATTCATTAGAGGTGCTCCGATCACGATCGGCCGATCGTTATGCGCATCTCGTCAGTAAAGCCGGTTTTCTAATCAGCGGTTAATTCCATCAGGTGCTTGAGTTCACATAGAGCAGCTGTTACTACACAGAGCCGTTGTTAATAGAGAAGATGCGCAAATCACGTTAATTTTCAGCGTTTATTGACGCATCTTCTCAGTTAACAACGGCTCTGTGTAGTAACAGCTGCTCTATGTGAAATCACGCACCTGATGGAATTAATCGCTGATTAGAAAACCGGCTTTACTGACGAGATGCACATAACGATCGGCCGATCGTGATCGGAGCAGCCCTAATATTCATTCATCAGTGACACATTAAACTGATCAGTAAAGACATTTATAATGTTACAGTAGATTTCTATTTCACATAAATGATGTTCTTTTGGAGTTTCTATTCATCTGTGGATTCTGAAAAATAAATTACATCAGTTTCCACAAAAATATTGTTATATAATAATATGTTCAACTTTGCTAATAATCAGAAATGTTTCTTGAGCAGTAAATCATCAAATCAGAATGGTTTCTGAAGATCATGTGACACTGAAGACTCGTAGTGCTTTATACAAAACTGATTGTGTCAAACAGCAGGTCAGCTCAGAGATTTGACATGTCACACAGATTCACCGTGCTGACCCACAGGAAGCTGAGTTGTGCTTCAGACGTCACTGTCTGTGTGTGACCACAGCTTTAGTCAGTAGATGGTCATGGCTCCAGATCCCAGGGAACACACTGATGACATCTGGATAACATGTATGATGTCAGATATGATCAGTCTGTGTGTCCATCAGATGAGCTGACCCCTGTGAGTCTGAAGAAGGAGGGTCAGGATCCGGCTGACCTGCGTCCCTTCTCTAAACCGGAGCTGGCGCTGACGCAGAGCTTCAGACTGATGTCCTCAGACGACTGGTGAGTGACCGCACATCTGATCCCTCGTCACACACACATCAACACATCCTCAGTGTAAATCTGTACTGTTGATGAAGGGAGAAGAAGATCGAGGGGATGACCTTCCTGCGTAGTTTGGCTCAGTATCATCCTGACGTCCTGATGAGCCGGATCCATGACGTGTGCCTCGCTCTCGTTCAGGAGGTCAGTGTCACGCTCACAGATCACTGATCAGAGCAGCGTCTCAATCATGAATCATGGAGCTAACAGAGATTGATCTGGTGTGTGTGTGTGTGTGTGTGAAGGTTCGTAACCTGCGCTCCGGCGTGTCCCGTGTGGCAGTGGTGACGCTGGGAGAGATGTTCGCGGCGCTGCAGAAGGGAATGGATCAGGAGCTGGACGGGACGGTCCGAGCTCTGCTGCAGAAAGCTGGAGAATGTAACGCCTTCATCAGACAGGACGTGGAGCGAGCGCTGGACAGCATGATGAAGAACTGCTCTCTCACACGCAGCATGAGCGCACTGCTGACCGGAGGACTGGGGTCAGTCACACACACACACACACACAGACTGTTCACAAACTGTTGAATTGTTCTGACTGTTACTGTTACTGAGATGTTTTGTAATGCTGGTCCGTGTGTGTGTGTGTGTGTGTGTGTGTGTGTGTGTGTGTGTGTGTGTCAGTCATCTGAACTCAGTAGTGCGTAAGTGTGCGGCGCAGCGTCTCTGTGCTCTTCTGGAGCGGGTCGGAGCCGCTCGTCTGCTGTCCGGAGCTAAAGATGTGACCGAGCGCATCCTGCCGGCCGTCTGGAAGCTGGTGCAGGACTCGTCTCAGGAGGCCAGGTGAGGGGTCAGAGGTCACGCAGCCTAACACACTCTCGCCTCGACGCTTCACGCTTTCATTGCTGTCTCTCAGGTACTTCGGGCGACGCATGCTGCTGTTTCTGTCCTCTCACCGTGACTTTGATAAAATGCTGGAGAAGTTCATCTCTGCTAAAGACCTGCCGGCCGTCAGAGACACTGTCTTCACTCTCAAAACCAAGGTGTGCACAAACCCTCACAAACACAGCTGGACCGGTCCCTCTACAGATACACCACTGCTCACAAGTGTGTGTGTGTGTGTGTGTGTGTCAGGGTCTGGGCGAGATGCCTCAGGACGCTCCGTCGGCGCGGGGCAGGCTCTCTCTCTCCGGCGGGGTGGTGAAGCGCACCTCGTCTGTCACGCGTGATCCTCTGAGCAGCAGCAGGTATGACTCTCCAGCCGTTCACCTGGTCACGTGACGTTCCCGCTCACTCATCAGCCGTGTGTTCGGCAGGGACTGTGTGCAGGCGGGAGGTAAAGCAGCCGTCCACAGCCTCGCTGACCGGAGCGAGTACGTCACACAGATGAAGACGCTGCTCAACTCCAAAGACTTCAGGGAGAGAATCAAGGCCATCGATCAGCTGGTGTGTGACTGCGAGGAGAACCCAGCTCTGGTCATCAGCAACCTGTTCCCGGTAATCCTGCCGCTCCTGATGATGAGGATGATGATTGTGGTGATGATGATGATGCGGATAATGCTGAATGTGCTGCAGGTGTTTGACGCTCTGAAGGCCCGTCTGCAGGAGTCGAACAGTAAGGTGAATCTGCGTGCTCTGGAGGCTCTTCAGCCCATCGTGGCTCTGCTCAGAGACAGTCTGGCTCCGGTGCTCAACATCCTGGTCCCGGCCGTCGTGGACAATCACCTGAACTCCAAGAGCAGCAGCATCTCCTCGGCGGCGCAGGGGGCCGTCCAGGCTCTGATGAACAACATCGGTGCGTTGAGTTGATCTCTCACTGATCTGAGCAGATCTTCAGTGTGTCTGACTCTGACTCTGACTGTGTTTCAGACAACAGCCTCCTGCTGCAGCCCTTCTGCTCCAGAGCCCAGTATCTGAGCGGGAAGGCCAAGCTGGAGCTCATCCAGAGAGTCGCAGGTCAGTCCAGACGAGCACTCACCCTGCCACAAAACAAGGCCTTGAAAACTCCTCAATCAGGGATGTAACATGAAGATATGAAGTCTGGTTTTCTGAGATATTGAGCAGGTTAAAATATCTGCCAACAAAAAGATTAAAATTTCCCTCTGAATAAGTGGATTTTCCTGACTCCGCTGTAGAGCTCCACAAAGAATCGAAATAAAAAAAACAATCACAGTGTGTGATTATGAAATCACAAAGGCTTTGAATTAAATAATTCTATTTTTTTTGTCATGCAGCCCTACCCCATTAGTTTTATATTTTAATCATAAACTGCCTTCATATGTTCTGTCATTATTTTATTTATGCATTTGAATATTTTCAGTTAATTCCTTGTAGTTAGTTTCAGGGTCTGTAAGAGGTGTTAAAGAGCCCAGATCAGGCTGGTTCAGAGAGTGTGTGTGTGTGTGTGTGTGTGTGTTTCTCAGAGCTGGTGACGGAGCTGTACCCGCGCAGACCGCAGCTGGTGGAGCAGAAGGTGCTTCCTCTCTTCTGGACGCTGCTCAGCTCTTCCTCTAACAGTGGACAGGTGCGGCCGGCCGCAGTGAAGCTAGCTGAAGCGCTGCACACACACATGGGTCAGACGCTGCTGGAGAACACACAGTCCTCAGACGTGCAGAGCGAGCTGAAGCAGCTCCTGAGAGCCGCAGGTCCTGACCGATGATGAGCTGTGTCTCGTGTGTGTGTGTGTGTGTGTGTGTGACCTGCACACACACACTCACTGATGTTGTCTTGTACCGTGTGCTCTGATCATTTCTCCCAGATCTGTGTGTTGTGCAGGATTTACACCAGACTTGTGTCCTGTATAACGCAGTATTAGCTGTACAGTGAATATATTTCCTGAATATTGACTTCATTATGGCCTGTTTTAAGTGTGACCCGTCCTAGTTTTTTTGCATGACCAAATTAATTGTTGAGCTTAAAAAAAAAAAAAAAGGAGGAAAAGCAGCTTTTTGAGCTTGAAGGATGTGTGTCCTGTGTTTCGGTGAATGAGAAGCTTTATTGGAGAGTAACACGGGTCAGCTCGTGTCCAGATCTAGTTCTTCGTTTAGTGCCAGTCACTCCACAACAGCCTTGATGAGATTTCACTTTAAATTATATCAGAGACAGAGATTTATCTATATAATAAAGTGTCTTATTTCTGTAAACACGTGTGCTGTGATCTGTTTGATTTAGTGACACCACTTTTCACGTTATTCATCCACACATCAACAAACACGAGCTAACTTCACATTTCTGTCACATAAAATCTGATTTATTTTATTTAATCCATCTCCACCCAGCATATCTTACAGATCAGTAGCATTGATGGCACAACTATTAACCCTCAAACTATTAATAACCAGTTCAGGGGTTTATTCTTCATTGTGTTCATCTGAAGAGGCTGAATGTGATGTTTTCTTCAGCTCCCTAAACGTTTCTTCCACTGACCCCGAGACACCGTCCAGATTGGATGAGTCTTTTACTGGAGACACCGAGGTGCTCTCGGCCTGACGCTCTGCCTAAATAAACTTTCTCCATTACTTCTAAAGATGTTTAATGAATCCTTAGACTCCCCCAAACATCTCACTAATATATTAAAGAAGCAAGGATGCTCTTCTTTGTAATAACTCAGCCTATTTCTTTATGTGTGGATGTTAAAATATTAGCTATAGATGTGTGTGTATGCTGTATTTTTAACCTAATTGAGTTTTTTTTCTTTAATGTTTGTAATCGTGGTTATTTTGAAAATTCAATAAATAAAATCACATAAATATATATATATATATATATATATATATATATATATATATATATATATATATATATATATATATATATATATATACTCAAGTCCCCTGGGGTTTTAAGCTAATATTTAAATTCTAAAAATTAATCATAAAAAAAAAAATTTCAAATTAATTTCAAAAAACATCCACAGATCCAGAATTCCACAAAAAATATATATATATATATTTAAAAATTATTATTGTAGTTTTTTTTACTATTTTTGACATCCCCATGAAAAATAGATAAACTGTAATCCATTATTCAAACGAAAAAGATCTGAAACTATTGGAAAATGTCTGGTTATTCACCAGATATGGTCTGTGTTTCCTTACACTTTATTTTGGGACCGAACCCTGATCTTTAATGTCCTCCGTGAATTGTTGGCTCTGATTGGCTGGAGTGGATATGACATCATGGCTCGGGTCAGCAGTGGTTTATTCAGATCAGAACAGAAGCTTCACAGTGTTTCTACTGAGGACAGATCAACTCATTCACGGTGTCTGACATCTGAGCTTCCTGCTGGAACACACACCTTTCAAAAATACTTCAAATAGCACAATGAGAATCTGGAATATATATATATAAATATATCTGCATCTATGGATTATCGTAAGCGTTGGTTCTAGAGCGAGAGACGGACAGAAGACGAGAGGTCTGTGACGATTGTGTTACAGCATCAGTGTTTCAGCGAGTGTTTGTGTAGCTTATACTCCGTGTGACGCTCCTCTCAGGGCCGCTCCAGGAACCAGATCTCGTTCTGCCGGTGGGCCGCCGCGGGGTTGGTGTACCCAGCTATGATGAAGGAGTCGCTGACGCAGACGGCTGGACGGTCCAGAGCCTCGGCCAGACTGCTGATCTCGTGGAGGATGGTCAGCTCGTTCGTGACCCCCGTGAAGGCCCTGAGAACACCCCTCAGATCAGCTGCTCATGTTTCCTCCAGTACACTTACAGTGGAGATGTGTGTGTCTCACCTGGAGTAGATGACCGCAGCAGGCCACTGCTCGACGGTGACCTCGGGGTCGTGTGGCCGCGGCGGATCGCTCTGGTGCGGGGGGGGCAGGTAATACGCTACGGTCACGGCTCGCGACAGACTCCTGTGTGTCTCATCGGTGCGCACCACCGTCACGATCGGGATCGTCAGCCCCAGATAACGTCCTGCAGAAGAACAGACGAGTGTGTTTGAGATCTGACCTGACGCAGCGCTCAACTGTGTGTGTGATGCTGGATGTGTGTGTGTGATGGAGGAGTGTGTGTGATGCTGGATGTGTGTGTGTGATGGAGGAGTGTTTACAGACCTGCTGAGTTCTGCTGGCAGATGTATCTCATGATCTTCATGAAGCCGTAGCAGATGCTCTGTTCATATGTGTCCTCGTGAACCGTGATGCAGGCCCAGTGCGCTTTCTCATAGTGACGCTTCTCGAACACCACCTCGCCGCACTACGACACACACACACACACACACAGAGAGAGAGAGAGAGAGAGAGAGAGAGAGAGTCAGAAGCATCATCCTCATCACAACACAACACAGGAACAGATCAGTCAGAATCAAACACAAATAAAGCAGGGTTTGGGTTTATGGAAGCGTTGGAAATGATTTGTCTTGTACTGAATGAGCTCAGAATGAATGAGTGAGATGAAGAGTGAAGAGTAAACCTTCTTCTAGAACACATTTTAATGAGTGACCAGCTCTCTTTTACAACCATATTTGAGCCGGTTTCTCTCATCCAGGGCCATTCTAGCCTTCAGCTCTGGTCTGTTTCTGAAAGTGTCAATCACTGGGAGTGGGAGGAGTCTAATGATCTCTCTATTGCTCATCCTCCGTCAGGTTGGAGCAGCTGAATTAGATCACGTGTGTCTGATGATGACACTGATGCTGTAGGTCAGACTCTGTTGGGTTGATTCAGAGTGTGTACGTACCTTCTCCTTGCGTGTGAGGAGTGTGTAGGGCACCTGCTCCCGTGTGTGTGTGCCCTCGTTATCGGTGGTGATCTGACGGATGGGTTCGGCCATGTCTGTGAAACACGGAGCAGACGGACGTCAGTTCAGCTCCAGAAACACAGACAGAGTTACAGCAGGAAACACTGTAGAACTGGACGTTTAGGATCAGGAGAGACCCAGAATCAGACTTACACTTCAGTCAGGACGGAAACATGACCAGACCAGACGTGTGTGTGTGTGTGTGTGTGTGTGTGTGTGTGTGTGTGTGTGTGTGTGTGTGTGTGTGTGAGAGCTACTGTAAATACAGTGGCTGGTTTTTTTTATCCTCAAGGAGAATCACATGATGAACTTTAGGAGCACAATAACATGCCTTTTTCCTTCATAAAAGGATACAATGAGATATTTAAAAGCTAAATTGATTAATTTGAAGACTAAAAGTACACTAGGATTTTACATAATTCTACTTCAAACTGTTTATTTAATATTTAGTGGGATTCATATTTTAAACACAGAATTATCCATTTAATTGTGCAGCGTTGTGATGCAGTTAATTGTGTAACTGGTCTTGCTCGAAATACACTTCGACTCTTATTTTGAAACGTTGGATCACAATTCCAGTTTTCTGTGAGTCATCTGATTTTGATGAAGACTGCTCATAAGTTAAAGTGTTGTCCACTGGTTTCAGGAGTGAGGGAGTCGTGTAAAGGTCACATCTAATCCTGTATTTCACATAAAGCACAGACTGGATTCAGAGGCAGTGGTCTGATAATCTCAGCTAGATTGTGTGTTAGACACTCTCTGGATATAAAGGTTGTGTTTGATAACATGAAGAGAGCGGAGCGCGTGATCATCTGCTGAACTGGGTCAGAGACGCAGACGTGAATCATGGGAAATCCTCCTCGGCTGGTGTCTTAAAGCAACACGCTTCAGGAAACAGATGGAGACTCTGGGCTTCCTTCAGACTAGTGGACAGAAAACATTATCTGTATTTCATCTACACATCAAACGCTGTTGTGGTGTACTCTCATATCGTTCTAGTTATTGCTCCTGATGTGAACAGCCTTAGTTTTGACACCTGTCGCTTTAAATGCTGGAGCTCTTGGATTGGCTGTCAGTGTTTTTATTATTGATGATATCAGACCTCCTGTCCCGCAGTGTTTATACGCAGTCCCTGAGGACCAACACAAGGGGAACCGTTCCTGAAACTTTTCCTTCTCCTAATTCTGGATCTCAAAACTGACCTTTTCCCTCATTCACATTGCTTACATCTTGCAATTGTGTATTTTTTCCTCATTATTCTGAGTTTTATATCTCGAAGTTATGAGTGCTCCAACGTCTGAATTGTGAGAGAAATTCATCTTTATTTCTTTATCCAGCAGATGCAATGTAAAAAAAAAAAACTGTGATTTTAACAGTAAAAGCCAGTAAACATACTATAGTTAAAACCTATTAATTGGTTTAAAACTGTAATGGACGGTAAAATTACAGTTTTTTTAAGTGAAAAAAAAACTGTATAATTTACAGTGAAAACCATAAATTGACATTCCCACAATTTTTTTTTTTTTTTTTTTTGGTTGAAATAAAGATGTTTTCTCACCAGTTTTGTTCATTAGGGTGGTATGTTACATCTAAGGTTGTTAAATGAATGTTTCTTGCATTATTTCAGTATCGTGTGTGTGTTACTGTGATGGTGTTTCTGAGTGCTGCTGGCAGAAAAACACTCACTCAGTGTGTAGCTGCCTACATAGACAGCATCTGTGCGCGCGGCTCTGAGGGGATGACCGTTAAACTGGCGCGAAACGCTATAAGGCTGCGGTGATCTGAGACGCGAGTGTATGTATGTATGTGTGTGCGTGTTGTTGTTGTGTTTGTAACGCTAACGTTACCTGTCGGTACCTCCACCTGGTGACCGCGCGCCACATCCGTCCAGTACCTCAGGAGCCTCCCCTGCTCCTCCTGCGGCTCCTGCTGCCCCTCCTCGGGGCTGTTCAACAGCTGCTCCTCCGACACAGACTCCAGATCCTCCAGTGTGATCATATCACCGCCGCCGCCGCCGTTCAACCGACACCCGCCGGGATCCATCGCCGAATCCGGTGACCGTCGATGCTGGAAGTGCGCGTCCGTGCGGAACGATCGTCTCACGCGGATCTCGCTTTCATGTCCACGAACCGGAGCTCTCGATCAGCGAGCAGTCGTTTAACTCCCGTTATTAACCGTGTTCGGTTCGTACGTGTATTGTTTTGCAGGCAGGACGGTCGTGACGTATTTAAGGGCAGAGTCGTGGTCACGTGACCATATAAGAGCCGCCCACCTCGCGCAGGAGTGTGTAAATACACAACACGCCTGAGAAACTAATCATGTGTCCAGATTGTGTGTGTGTGTGTGTGTGTGTGTGTGTGTAAATGCAATAAAGTCTGTAAAAAAATAAATATGAATATTTTCAATGCCATGTGAGTGTATTTTAAAATACTTTAAATGCTTGGCTGGTCTTTCATTTGTGAAATGAAAGGTTAATGTTCTGATATGATATGTTGAGTTTCAGTATACAGATTGTGTGTGTGTGTGTGAGAGAGAGAGAGTGAGTGTGTTTGTGTGTGATAGAGAGAGAGTGAGTGTGTTTCAGGTCAGTGTTTGATCAGCTCCAGTGAGTTTTATCACACTTTAGTCAGAAATACATGTATTAGTCCTTGACCTGCTTGTGTTTGTCTGCTGGATGATTTCAGCTGCTGTAAATGGAGAAAGTTCAGAAGAAAGTTCAGGATTTTTCCAAATCAGGATCACAGCATTAACCTGCAATGAAGCAGGAAACACTTTACACTGCAGTGAAATATGACCACACTGCAGTGTCATGATCTTCAGAAACCATCCTGATCTGCTGCTCAAGAAACATTTCTGATTATTATCAATGTTGAAAACGTTAATATTTTGTGGTTTCATGCTTTTATGTATAGACAACATTGACACGTAATGAACAGGAGGATCATGATGTGTGATTATTGTGTTGGTCTGTATGGGCTCTGAGCAGTGATTGTTCCTGATGGAAGGCTCCTGCAGAGAGACGAGTGATTGTGTTCAGCTCGGGATGAAAAGAGTCGTCCGTCAGCTCCATTGTGCTGCTCGAATCATGTTCTAACAGCTCTGGCCTGTTTTTCTGACAGTTTTACGTCCCGTCTGACCCAGATGTGGCTGTTGAATCAGCCTGACCTCTAACACCAGATCATCACACCTGCATTACTTGATAATAATGTGTGGGTTTTGTTTTTTAACCTGTGATTCTTGTTTGGGGTTCATAGATAAATAAATAATGAATTTAAAAAACAGCATATATTCAAAATAGAGCTGTTATACATTTTGTATCATTTGAACAATTCCTTGCTGAATAACAAAATAAATACTGACCTCAAGGTTTAGAACGGTAGTGTGTCTGTATATTGTTACAAACGTTATATATATATATATATATTAAAAAAAATTAACCATAAAAGAACATTACGTTTATTGTAAGGAAACTAACAGTAACTTCTACAGAATGTTTGCTAAAGGTTTCGATTTTGAGCCGTGAGTGACAGGAGACTCCCTGTGCAGTGATGTGTGTGTGTGTGTGTGTGTGTTCCCTCAGTAGGGTGCGATCGAGGGGATTTCTCCATCTGCTTCAGTCTGTATCTCTGTATGAGTTACTGCAGCAGATCTGTCTTCCTCTTCTGGACCCAGAGGTGCTCACACACACACACACACACACACACTTCACTTCACCAGTGTGTGTTCTTCTCTCAGAGCTCAGAGGAGTCTGCTCTTCATGGATCTACAGGAGAATGGAGAGCATGTTCACCAGGTCACCCTGATGATTTATGTGCCTTTTCAGGAACAAATATAAATTCTGTCATCATTTACTGTTCTTCAGTGATCATGGTCTTACCATAAACGTATCGTAGCATCAGTGCATTTCTTTGAGATAAAGCCCAGTGATTTCCTTCCTTCTGAAGTCCTGCCATCCTCTGCTTTCATCTCCCCCGGGTCCAGATGACTGAGGGCTGGTTCCAGAGATGTAACTTGATTATTGCTCTGTCTCACACAGGTGTGCGTCTCATGTCCTGATACAGATCTCAGAGTCATGAAGAAGCTGCTCTAGTAAATATAAACAGGCTTTTACATTTTAGTGATTTTAATGACATTTTAATGTGTGTGAGTGTGTGTGTGTGTGTGTGTGTGTGTGTGTGTGTGTGTGTGTGTGTGTGTGTGTGTGTGTGTGTGTGTGTGTATGTGTGTGTGTGTGTCTCCTCTATACATGAGCTCTGGAGATGCTCTCTTATGCAACACTTCTCAGAACAGTTACACAAGCGCTGCAGACAGGAAGTGGGTTGTGCTGAGTGACCAGAGGAGCGACACACTGGACACGCCTGTCTTCAGAGGGTCACAACAGCAGCTGATGATGATGATGAGCATCAGATATTGATCTGTGCTTCTGCTATAATCAGATCATTTACTGAAGCTGCTGAACTGGGATAATCTCCGTAAGAGGCTCGTTTTCACATCAACACTGCAGGCCAGGGATGGTTCTAGGGTGAGTGGAGATCCGGGGCTTAGCCCAGAAAAATCCATGTATGTGACTTTTTTATTTTAATAAATCAGAAAGATTTACCTTGTTTAAAATATACAAAAACAATAAAAACAAAAACAAATTTAAAACATTTTATTTAAAGTATTGAGGAAAATACATTTGCTTTATGCAAACAAAAATTAAGAATTGCAAAACAAATGAAACAGCGCGAAAGCAATGATTTTGCAATACATATTTTCCATGGTCATATCTATTAATTTATTTGCAACGCTGCTTTTATTTTGCGTGTCAGTCTAGTTTGAGCTTGCGAAGCCATCTTTCCTTTGCGCTTCACTTTTCTGCAAGTCTCTCTTTGTGGCACTGTTTTGACGTGGGGGCGGAGTCAATGGACGGGGGCGTGTGCAACATGCCTCCATGGAAATGACGTCATCAGCCCTAGACGCAGCTCACTGATCCAGGTGCTGTCATGATGAGCAGAGATTTCGAGTGGATCGTTTATTTTTATTCAGTAGCATTAAAACATTCATGTTTTAATTTTATTTACTTTATTAACAAATGTCTGCGTATTAGCAGCGTTTGCTCAGGTTAAAGAAGTTGTTTACATGAACATCTGTTGTTTATTTCTCTCGATGTGCACACTTTTAATTATTGGGATCGCAAATCATTTGAGTCAGTTCGGGAGTTCGTAGCGGGATCGCGAATCATTTGAGTCATTTCGGGAGTTCGTAGCGGGATCGCGAATCATTTGAGTCAGTTCGGGAGTTCGTAGCGGGATCGCGAATCATTTGAGTCAGTTCGGGAGTTCGGAGCGGGATCGCGAATCATTTGAGTCAATTTGGGGATCGCGAATCATTTGAATCAGTTCGGGAGTTCGTAGCGGGATCGCGAATCATTTGAGTCAATTTGGGGATCGCGAATCATTTGAGTCAGTTCGGGAGTTCGTAGCGGGATCGCGAATCATTTGAGTCAGTTGGGGAGTTCGGAGCGGGATCGCGAATCATTTGAGTCAATTTGGGGATCGCGAATCATTTGAATCAGTTCGGGAGTTCGTAGCGGGATCGCGAATCATTTGAGTCAGTTCGGGAGTTCGTAGCGGGATCGCGAATCACTTGAGTCAGTTTGGGGTCGCAAATCATTTGAATCAGTTCGGGAGTTCGGAGATGTTCAAAATGTTACGTTAAATCAGACACAATTTAAAACCGAAAAAGAAATATAATAAGATTAAATGTTACATATACCTGAAGCTGTTGTATCTTGGCGTTAAAGTGTTTTGGCTGGGGGGGTTTACTTCCTTTTTTGAAGAAGAAGATGATGAATTTTGCAATATCCATTTTAATTTTCAAATAAATTGATCTAGTAAAATACTACACGCCAAGAAACCGCCTGCTCATTTCATTGGCTGGATCGTACAGACACTCATCGATGGTTGGCCAGTTTACATGTCAGTCATAAGCACTAGACTCAGTGGGCGGTTTTCGTCGGGTGTGAATGACAACGTGTAACTTACTTAGCTAAATTTACAGACACTGTGGACGTGAGAGTCGAGAGATATTTATTTATTTAGTTATTTAAATTCTAATATAAATTGCTTTATTGGGCATGAAAACTCATTGATGGCATGGTAGTAATAAAAACATTCGGGGCTTTACTGAAAACATTCGGGGCTCCAGCCCCCTTAGCCCACCCTAACGCCGCCCCTGCTGTAGGCCATGTGTCATTCTTTAATGATGATTACTGGCTTTGGTCATTTCACTGTGCCACACAGTTCGAGTCAGACTTTAGCATTAGAAGGACACAAAGCATCTATTCTCCTCGTCCTGATTCCCGTCTCACTTGATGACCTCATTATGACGTAAGAGACAGTGATGGTGTGAATATTAGGGATTCAGTAGAGCTCAGTTCAGAGTTTATCAGTCGTTTAGATTCTCAGCATCAGCCTCGTCTCAGATAGAAAACTTTCTATACAGATTATCTTGCTTTTTCCATTGTTTTAATTTTAGTTATATAACCTTATGCATATTTTCAGAGAAGAAACCAGTCCAATGTATAGCTGATATTTGAGGTTAATACTTTAGACAAGCAATAAAAAAAGGAATCAGTTAAGAGTATATTCAGCTTCTTTATTTTAATCCAAAATAACGGCATGCGGTTGCTTCAAACAATGGTATACATATCATTGACTAATTGTTATAATCGTTGTTTATAATCATAATTTCAAGGAAATAATCGACAGTTATGATTTTTGTCGTAGTGTCATCTCTCTCTCTTTGGACTGTGTGGTGTTCCATGATCACGTGACGTCACTAATCAAAACAACCAACTCTGAGTTACACTCTGCATTTTAATGCATCATCAAATCTGGATCTATTATTTAGGAATAGTCAGGATTATATCGTCCCTTTCAGTGATGTAAATGTTTTTCGTGCTCATCAGATTATGAATGTTACGGTAGTGCTGTATTTATTTTTACAGGTCAAAGAGACTCACTGTTAGAAATATAAGCGTTCTTTGTTTTTAATAATGATCTCTGTTGTTCTTCAGTGTGTTTCCGGTTTGGAGCCACTAGAGGGCGCTCTGTTCCTCTCCAGCACATGTCTGTCAGTCACCAGCAGCTGCTGATTGTTGTTGTCCTTTTGAGGGTTTGCTTCTGTCTTTAGACTGGAATACACTACACCACACCGGCACAGAGCTGGCATTCACACATGTCAAAGAAAAATGATTACCCTCAGACTACGATTCAGATTGTACGTCACATATCATAGTTTCTGATGCTCTGCTCAGTGCATTTGATTATGTATACAGTATATACAGTATATATATTATAATATACAGTTAGTACAGAACACAATCACTTTCTTTTAAAATAATCACGTTTTGTTGCTTTGTGGCCTGTAATGAAACCATTTTTGTTTTATCCAGCTGTATTTACTCATAGATGAAAACAAAGTGTCTGGATGTGTGGAATCACAGTCGGAAGCTAAAATCTGAGACATAGTCCATCATACACTGTGATTTTCTATGAAATAATTGTCCAGATAGAGACTGAGAATAACACCTGAAGTCATTGAGTGTATGATGGTCAGTTTTCTCCACACAGTTAACCCTTTAAATGTGAGACAAATATGAGTTCATGTGTTTCCATATTTATTGAATGTTGAACGGTCATTTTCCCTTGAGCTTCATGGATCAAAAGCACTGATGACCCTTGATCAGATATCTGTCTGCTAAAGCCCTCATTCGATTCTATTTACATTCATAATAACAAATGATGCACATATATCATATATACAGGAATATATCAATTACAGTCATGCCAGGAACTAGGTGCATGTAAAGATTCAATAACAATTACACAACTTTGCATTTTATTTAGCCCTAAAATTGCATAGTAGTACTTTAAGAGCACATATTGCTACTCTGAGATGCTGATATTTACATGTATGCATTTATTAGATGCATTTATCCAAAGCAACTTACATTGCATTCGAGGTACACATTTACATTTTACAGCCCTTGTATTTCCTGGAAATCAAACCCGTGAACTTAAGACCATATGCTCTCCATATAATGTACAGTCGTGTCTTCACCTGTTCTGTCCCTGCAGAAGGAACCATTTTTAGCATGATGTTTCTGACTGTGGAGAATGAGCTTCAGACACGTCACGGTTCGACCTCTCATTCGTGCGTCACTCTCATCTTTCATCAGCACCAGATGTTTCTACAGATGCTGATCTGGGAATCCTCATCCCAATAATTCAGCAGTACGGTCCATGGCAGAGATGATGCGAGGTCATTGTTCAGCGTTCACTGACCGTTTCTCTCTGTATCACAGAATCAGAGTCTATCGGTGCAGTAAATCTGTGCTCTCATCTCAAGACGATCCGAGTCTTTCTCCAGGTCTCTGAGTCACAGGCTGCTGTGCTGCAGACTCGGCCGCATCTCCTCGCAGTCCTTCACACCCTCATCATCCTCGCGCATGTACATGAGGAAGAGCGTGACGGTGGCGAAGGTTGTGGCGTTGACGGGAAACGCTCTCAAGAGAGTCGAGGTCAGGCCTCGAGTGAAGGCCCTCCATCCTTCTCTCCTCCAGCTCTGACGCACGCAGTCCATGATGCCGTCGTACCTGTTGGCTCCGCCCACTCCGTCCGCCTGGAGGCGGGACTTGATGACGTCCACGGGATACGTGGAGATCCAGGACGCCATTCCCGACATGCCGCCCGCCAGGAGCAGCTTGGGAATGATGTATCCGTCGTCGGCGTCGCAGCCCAGCGCTCGCGTCAGAGTATCGTAGGTGAGGAAGTAGACGCCGAAGCCGGGCGTCTCGCGGATGACGGTGGTCACCATTCCTCGGTTTATCCCTCGGACTCCCTCCTTCCGGTGGATGCGGATCAGGCAGTCCAGAGAGTTCCTGTACATCCTCCTGGAGGCGCTCTTCTCGCCCGTCCCCTGCATCTGCATGCGTGTCTTGGCCAGCTCCATCGGGCAGCAGATCACACACTGGATGAGTCCGGCCGCTGCGCCCGCCAGGAACTGGTGCACAGGGGTGTCCACACCCAACATGCGCATGGCGTTCCCCTGCACGCCGAACACGATGGCGTTGATGAAGGTCAGGCCCATCATGGGTGATCCGATGCCCTTATAGAGACCCCGCATCTGCAGCCAAACCACAAACAGACAGAGTGTGAAGGGTTAACACCTTGGGAACCCGAAACCTCTCGCCTCTCCACACACAGACAGATATAGATGTTCCCTGTGCTGGATTTAGCTCGGCATGTGAGTCTCCAGTATCTCCTGGGGTCAAACATCTCAGCGTTACTGAACCTGCAGCACATCAACACCGTCCGACTGATGCGTGTTCCTGGAGAGGATACGCTCCCCAAAATACAACTTCCACAGTGAACCCTTCAGTGATCAGTTCTTTAAAAAACATCAAACAGGTCTAAACAACCTTTTCCTCTATAAAGAACCTTTTTTAGAAGGGAAAGTAAAGGTAAAGATGGTAAAGGTTCTACATGTGTAGGAACCATACAAAGCACCTTGCGGTTAACAGTTCTCTAAAGAACCATTACTGTGAAGAACATTATATTTAATTCTCTTAATAAAAGTTCTTTATTGACATAGTTTATTCCATTAAGAGCCTTTAACATCCATTGAGTCTTTCCATTCCAAACACATGTTTTAAGAGCATCTTCTTAGTTTTTGATCAAAATGATTAACCCTGTACTGACCGACTCCTGACGGACGATGGACTGGAAGCAGTGATAGGTGCCGCGGTACAGGGGCTTGTCCACGCTCTGGACCTGCAGTCGCACCTAGAAAACATTACACCTGCTGTGATCAGACACATCAAACACAGCAGAAAACACACAGAAGTGAATGAATCTAGAGCTGCTGATGCTTAGACCATATTCAATCAGATCCCAGTCCAGTGGAAAGAGAGGAAGGACCTGGTCTTTACTTACGAGGTTAACCTCCGAGCGGCCGGTGTAACAGCCTCGCTCTCATCTACAACAAAGTGACACTTTTGCTGTAAAAGACCCTTCAGCTGTGAACTCATGATCAGAACAAAGACACCAAGGCAAGACGTGAGATATTACGGCTCAAACGGCTGATTATGTGATTAATACTTGACCTCACGTGAGGAGGCCACGGACTCGATCAAAACCAGATCTTTCTGTGTCTTGCCCTTTGTCTTTAAGTACAACACACACACTTTGAGTTTTAGAGAAGGGTTAGTTTAATGACAGCATGACAGAATACACAACAACATTCACAGAAACAGGCATAATAACAGCCCTTAATACTCAACACAATACAGACGAGCGTTCTGTGTCTCAGCTGATGCTTTCTAATGCAGGTGAGGACTTGATTAAAGCACATTTACGCATTCAGAGGGTGCTTTATCTGAAGTTACTAGCATTGCATTCAGGACTTCTATCTGTTCGGGCAGGTGCCTTTCTGTAGTGTTTTACAGGAACAACCAAAGCTCAAGCACAAACGGTAAAAATTAATGTTATTGACAGTTGTGCATATATTTGAATTGATTATACAATATAATAGATGGCGATTTGTCAAAGCATGAATACAGAAACAGAGCAGATATTAAAGACTTTGAGTGTGGTCAGTTAGTGCACATGCGTCCAGGGTTTATGACCAGCTGTAATAGTAGATGCACTCTTAAAAATAAAGTTTCCAAAAGGAGTTTTGGCCAGAGGAGCCCAAACTCTTTAATATGTAGAGCCATGGGCCATCAGAAAATGATGCATTATACCCAACAGTATTATATTAAAGTGTATCAAAAATTAAAAATATATGGTTTTCATATTTCCCCCCCAAAAATAAAAAAATGTTAAAACAAAAATATAGAGTGAAGAAATGCTTCAATGGCTGTCTACATGGAAGCACCAATGAAGAATCTTGATTTTTAAGAGTGTCGGAAGAACCATTTTTGGTTCCCCAGAGAACCTTTTATTCAGCAGTTGTGATGAGTTTAATAGTTCAGTCAAAGCGGACGTACCTTGACCGTATCAAACGGATGTCCGACCAGCACACCTGCGGCTCCTGAAACATGAACGACTGAGAGTGAGATTGGGGCGATTTCTGACCGTCTCCGTGACCTCAGCCCGGTTCTGTTTGTGTGTGTTTGGGGTCAGCTCTTCAGCCTTGACCCCAGCGAATGAAAGCGTCATTCATCACACAATCATCAGCAGCACTCTGGAGAAAGTCTTGGTGCTTCTCAAGATCACTCCTGTTTAACGAGCTTCAGTTCTCATCAGAATGATTGTCTGATTCAGCATGAGAAGGATTCATGATGACGTGTCACACTCAGATTACACATGTTTCAGATCAGAATGATTGTTTATTCTCTCTTCAGTCGCTCGTATTAAACTACCTGAAGACATTACCTGATGATGTTAGTGAGCTGAGCACAGAACGGGTAGCTAGTAACCAGTTACCAGTATAACCAGTGAGCTGTTCTCTATTTCAGCAACTAGATTAGATGTTTGACTCAGTGTTTCAGTGAGTGTGTTCTGATCCTCAGACAGTTGAAGAGCATTTTACCTCCAATACATCCTGCGACAAAGTCCAGAGCCATTCCTCAGACGATGAAGGTGAAGATGATGAAGATGATGAGTGTCTGTGAGCTCTGATCCTCGTCCAGCAGTGTCGGTCAGTCGCTGGACGTCTGCGCTCGTGAGCAGCTGCTGCGTCTGTGCTGCTATTTTTACTGAATGAAGTTGATATGAAGGGGGAAAGTCCATCTGTGACCAATAGAAGCTCCAGGATGAAGAAACACCCCCATCATCATCATCATCATCATCGTCAAGGCTCATACATGCACTACTGAGTAAAAGAGAGAGTAAAACACTCAGAACTTCAGCTCAGAGTGATTTAGTTCTGTACATTATAAATATGAAGCAGGTGCATGTTAATCAGCAATTACATAATAATAATAATAATAATAATAATAATAATAATAATAATAATAATAATTAGAAAGAATGCTTAATAATTCTGATCTGTTATTGATTACTGAAAATGAATGTTGATGCTTACGTCTGGTTTATTCTAGTGAACTAAGACATAAACATAAAAGTTTGTATTTGAAATACAAATATTTGTAATGAAAAACATTGAAAATATTTGTTGTCAAAACCAGATTTCTCATTTTAATTCAGTTTAACTTGAACTAAGATAACTAAAACAAACAAAAGTGAATAAACACTCGTCATTTAAAAAAAAAAATTGATTAAACATTTATTTTCTGTTCGGTTGACTTTTGTGAGGTCCGATTTAATTATTTTGGATTATTATTTTATTGTATTTTAGTTTTTAATCTAATATAAACTTTAAACAGCTTTATTAAATAATTTTTTATGTTTATTTATATAATTATTATCCTGTTTGTTAATTTATTATTTATTTATGCATGCATGTATTTGAGCTGTTTCTGTTCATGAAAATAGCCGTGTCATTAAAATATAAACAAACAATAATGCGCTGGCTGTTTATTAATAAAACCGGTCGGGATCTGATTGGCTGAGAGGCGTTTACAGTAGCCGAAGCTGTACACGTACACTGTAACACGTGACAGAGCGAATGTGACTCTTGTCCTTTAACTCTTCTTCATCATCATCATCATCGTCAGTGGTGTGAGGCGATGAAGAACAGCGCCGCTCCGCGGTCACTGCAGGAACAGGAGCGCTGTGTGTCTGTCGCCGGTGTCTTTTGATCTGATCCAGATGATATTCCCGCGCTACAGTGAATCACAGAGCATCAAAGGAGCCGAGCATCAGCGCAGATCCACGCGTCACTGTTACACGCCATCGGTGATTCAGAACCCGTGTTTCTGAAGGTGATCGTGACCTTGAGTGACGACAGCGACACACACACACACACACACACACACACACACACACACACACACGCTTCTCTACATCTCTGTCTTCTGAACAATCATCATCAGTTCGTTAAACGGCGTTTGGCGGCGGGTCGAACCGGATGATTCCGATGCTTCTGCTTGACCGGTGCGGATCGTTTCTGATGATTCGGATCGTTACTGATTCCTTGTGATGATTCGGATCGGCTCCGGTTCTTCTGTGTGATCGGTTCTGCTGGCTCCGGTCGTGATGCATCTCGCGGATTTCGTCGCCGGTTCTGTCGGAGGTCAGTGGTGTAAATCAGCTGTTTTAGTGTCAGTGTGTGTGTGTGTGTGTGTGTGTGTGTTATTTCTCCGTGATGAGGATGTGTGATCTGTATAATCAGGGGCTTTCGGAGTGGCCGTGGGGTATCCTCTGGACACAGTGAAGGTAAACCATCCTCCTCCTCCTCATCTTCATCAGCTGCAGGTACTGTATCAGGTGTGTAACAGTGATGGATGCTGCAGGTGAGGATGCAGACTCAGACACGTGACTCGGGGGTTTGGGAGTGTGTGAGAAGAACCTGCAGGACTGAAGGAGTGAGTCTCTGCACAAACACACAACCATCCAGCAGTCACCATGCACTAATGCATTACTAGAATCAAAAGTTGTGCTTGTTAACATTAGTTAATGCACAGTGAATTAACATGAACTAACACTGAACGACTGTGGTTTTATAAACATTAACAAAGATTAATAAATACTGAAATTATGTATTGTGCATTGTTTGATAATGCATTAGCATTAACTAATGGAAACAGTGTTACCATTTTAACAAAATAAGAGGAATGATGAAATTACATTTTACAAACTAGAAGTTTACGTGTAGTCTATGGGACGAAATAATAATATGATGATGATTCTGCAAAGGGTGTGTAAACTTTTAAACAAAAGGGAGATCACGTGAGAGTTGCTGGATACTCTTGCTATGTTTAATGTCTGCTGTGTGTTTGAGGTCAGTGGTTTCTACCGTGGGATGTCCATGCCGCTGAGCACGGTCTCCATCAGCTCCTCGCTGGTGTTCGGCACCTACAGGAACGTCCTGCACCTGCTTCAGGAGCTGCGGCACAGAAGCACAGCCGAGGCGCACCGGAAAGCTGATTTATTTGTGTCAGGGTTTGCTGGAGGCGTCGCTCAGGTGCTGTGTGTTCCTCAGCTCTCAGGCACTGGTCCTCGTGTGTGTGTGTGTGTGTGTGTGTGTGTGAGTCAGCTGTGTTCTTCTGCTTCAGGTGCTGGTGATGTCTCCCGCAGACATCGTGAAAGTGCGTCTTCAGTGTCAGAGCGAGCTGCCGGGCTCCAGGCTCAGGTACCGCGGGCCGCTCCACTGTCTGCTGAGCATCGCTCGGGACGAGGGTCTGCTGGGGCTCTACAAGGGCTCTGCTGCTTTAGCGCTGCGTGACGGACCCTCCTTCGCCACTTACTTCCTCACGTACAACATGATCTGTGATGCCCTGCGCTCCACAGACAGCAGCCGGCCAGGTGCAGCACAACACACACACTCAGAGGAGAGAAAACCTCCACAACACACATTCACCTGTTCATGTGATGCACTTCATCTGCTAGCATTAGTACACGTGTGTGTGATGTGTTGTCTGCGGTCGCTGCAGGCTGGACGGTGGTTCTTCTGGCCGGTGGTGTGTCGGGGATGTGTGGCTGGGCCGTGGGGACACCGATGGATGTGATCAAGGCCCGTCTGCAGGTGTCCGGCGTGAGCGGCCGCTTCTACAGAGGCTTCTTCCACTGTCTCTCACACAGCGTGAGGAGCGAAGGCATCGCGGTTCTCTTCAGAGGTCTGACGGTCAACTGCATCCGGGCCTTTCCGGTCAACATGTCCGTCTTCGCCGTGTATGAACTGGTTGTTCGTTTTCTGCGCTCGCCGTCATAGATCTTCTCTGCACATGAGGACGCTTTGCTTCAGTGTTTGCTGGACGTTTGTGAGCGGAAGCGTTTCTGTGATTTTATTAGGAGCTGCAGAAGCTCAGAGTCAATATTTCTCCTCTCTATTAATATATATCTGAGTGTGTTTCGAAGTGTCTACCTCCAGACGTCTGTGCATCATGAATGTTTAAATCAATAGTTCAGCCGAAAATGAACATGTTTTGCTGAATATGTGCTCATCCTAGATGTAGATGAGTGTGTTTGGAGAAATGTAGCACTGCATCAGTGACTCATCAATGGATGCTCTGCAGTGAATGGGTGCCGTCAGAATGAGAGTCTGATAAAAACATCACAATAATCCACAGCACTCCAGAACATCTGGACAAGACAAAAGATGAAACAATTACTTGTGGATTATTGTGATGTCTTTATCAGACTCTCATTCTGACGGCACCCATTCACTGCAGAGCATCCGTTGATGAGACACTGATGCAGTGCTGCATTTCTACAAACCTGCTGAAGACACAAACTCTTCCTGATCTTGGATGAACCGAGGGGAAGTAAGCATTCAGCACATTTTCTTTTTGGACTGAATTATATCTTTAAGGACTTTAATCATGCTAGTATGATATGAACAGGTTTAACCCTTCACTAACAGTCTCTGATGACTTTTCTCTGTGTTTCATCTCAGCTGGAGTGACTGAAGACTGTTTTAACACATATCAGGGATTTACACATGAACATGTTCTGTGTCTGATGTGTGTCTTGTTTTACAGACGGACTGTGAATCTGTGTTTATTCATGTGAATGTTCACTGAATCATTGGTACTGTAATGATGACATTAAACGTGTCACGTCCAACATCGGAGTGTGATGATCTCTTGATGGCAGACATCAGCTGTATGAGACCGGACTTCACCATCACACACACACACACACACACACACACTAGACTTCAGCATACTACACTTTTTTCAGCACTTACTCGTCTTAACATTAACTTCAACATTCACTAATACATTATTCAAATCAAAGGTTGTATCTGTTAGCATTTAAAAGATGAACTGGTCATTCTTTGTAAATATATTGATCATTCTTTGTTAGTTAATGCAGTCACTTAAATTAACAAATGAGACTTTATTGTAAGGTTTTATTGTTTTTATTAATATTCACTAGTGTTTGTGATGATGGCCAATCAGATGGAAGTAGGCGGGGTTATGTTCACATATGTCACTGGCTGGACTCAAGAGCAAGATGTAAGCAGCTAAAGCAAATAATTCCTGAGAGAAGAAGTGCCCATTATGAGATCAGCACTATCACAATCATGCTATTCATGATTACCAGAGATTTATTAGCTTTGTTAATTGCAGTGGAAACTGTAGGCTCAATTTGACAACACCACAAACACTATCTATATCTATATATATATATATATATAGTCATAATACTACTATTATTGCAAAAATATATTTTTGTAGCTACAACTGCTCTGTTGTAACGAGACGTACCAAGAATGCTGATATTTCACCAGTAGATCGTGTATGTTTCATGGTGTATCCAGTAGGTGGCGATAAAGCACTCTTTATGTGTGAGTAACGAAATCTGTCTTTGTACAAAGATGTAAGGCTCTGGTTCTTACTTATTTGCTTCCAAAGTGTTTGCTGATTATTTTTTATTTTTATTTAAACTGTGTAAGTTATTTGTTATTTTATATTAGGCCTTGGTGTATTTTCTATAGTTTGTAAATGAAAGTTCTGTTTAATAGAAGTGAGTTTGTCGCTGTACTGTTTTGTTGTTGTCCATTCAATCAGCTGAAAAGTGAAAGGTCAGTGATACCCTAATATACTGTATTTACATGTGACTAACATAACATTTGATTTCTTACAAGTTACATTGTTTTATTTCATGGATTGTTTTTATTTAATGGATAGAACTGTAGCTACTATTATATGTATTTTTAGTTTATTTTTAGTTCATTAATCTTAATTTTTTTTATCAATGTTATATACACACACACACACATATATATATATATATATATATATATATATATGATCTGGACACAGACTGGATCTGGTGGCTACGGTGACCTCGGAACAAGAGAGAAACAGACTAATATTAGCGTAGATGCCATTCTTCTAATGATGTAGAAAGTACGGTGTTATGTGAAGTGTTTCCGGTTCCGGTTTACCTAATTAATGCAGCCTAAAAATCCTTTAACGGATTTGGATATTAAAAGCATATTAGTATGTTATGTGTAAGCCAGGTTAAAGAGATGGGTCTTTAATCTAGATTTAAACTGCAAGAGTGTGTCTGCCTCCCGAACAATGTTAGGTAGGTTATTCCAGAGTTTAGGAGCCAAATAGGAAAAGGATCTGCCGCCCGCAGTTGATTTTGATATTCTAGGTATTATCAAATTGCCTGAGTTTTGAGAATGCAGTGGAAATTTCATGTCTCTGATGTGGAGCTGCTCTGTCACTGTAGACCCAGGAGAGGTGAATGACGCACACACTGAACATTCACAGATATGCATGAGAGCATCTGTGTGTTTCTTATGGATGGACTAAACACTGAGACACATGTGATCATGATTCACGCTGAAGAGAGCGCTGATGAAGACTGCAGTCTGTTTCTGCTGGGTTTGATCAGATCCTGAGGTGATGTGGCTCTCGCTCGTCTCATATCTGTGTGTCTGTAGGAAATGAGAGCCGCTGCTATCAGATTCTGTTTCATGTGTGTGTGTGTGTGTGTGTGTGTGTGTGTGTGTGTGTGTGTTTAATAATGGAGCACAGCAAGCGTCTCTGTGGAGGGTCAGAGCTTCAATCTTCAGACTGTGATCAGGTTCTGTCCGGTCTGCTGAGCTGATGCAGGTTACACTGGTTTCCATGCAGTTCACGAAAACTCAAAATTAAAAAACCCTAGAGTCATGTGAGACCTCTACTGAAGCCAAGAAATATATTTAAATTAAACATAAGAAGTGCTGAACTCCTTTTGTGTTGGAAAACTGTTCCTCGCTTTTTGCTTCGAGTCTGTTTGAGTCCAATATTTCTACATTCAACATCAGCTGCACATACACTTACAAAAACATTTCACAGATATTTTTATTTGTTGTGGTTATTTCATGTTTGTTTACGTTTATACACTTGTGTTTTATTTGTGTCCTTAATAACACAGATAAAATGATATCATTATATGTTTTTCATTATAACGTGTTGATATTAAATATACTCATCAATTCACACAGAGAAATGTATTTGGTATGGAGAGGATTTATTTAGTAAAGAAAAATACAGAAAGAATCTAGAAACATGCGTCTGGAATCAGTTTCTCCTTTAATGTGGTCAGATCGGACAGTGAGGTAGAAACATCAAACACACGATCACTGTCACTTTAACTATCAACATCTGTCTCAATTATATACCTGGATAAAACCAGTGTTAGCTGAAACATGTTTGGAAATGACGTGTGTTGATCTGCTGCAGTCCTAAAGATCAAATATTATTTAGAATCAAATCATTTGTAAAACGTTTGTAACAGAACTAACTGTACTATGACTTTTATGGCTGTTATAGTTTCTGATTTTGTCTAAAGAGAAAGTGGTTTAGATTTGACCCGATGAATTAGACTGATAATAAATAATCTCTAAATTAAAACATTTGACTAATTGGTAAAGATATACACTTTGTATACGAATAAGAGTTTGGAACAAAGTTTGGTGATTAATTTGTTAATTATGTATGGAAAATACCATATACACAAACACAAATGGGTAAAAAAAAACAATATATAATTTAAAACTAAACATGCAATGCATTGAGACTGTAAAGCTGCAAACATTTTCTCTTTTTAATTCACTTTAAGGTTTTCCCTGAAAAATGTATTTATTTGATTTCAGTTTATTTCCTTTGATGCTGCTGTTATTGTGACAGGAATACAATTTGATAAACAACATACTTCAGTTTTTTGAGCAGCCCAAATCGTCAACTTCTGACTGAACCAATCAGGTGAGTTTGGGGGCGGGACAATCTGTCTGAACGACCAATGACAGACGAGGGGCTGAAGAGACAGTACAAGTCTTTGGAAACACATACTTCAGGTGTAAAATCAACCAAGACTCTTTCCAGTATCCAGTGAAACTCAACATGACAACAGTCAACAGGTTTGCAAACGTTCACATATTGTTCTTTATTTTACTGATCGTTAGTTAAGCAGCGTTCCATAAAGCTGAGCTTTAGTCAGACTGTTTTTGCGACTGAGTCCAGCGTTTCCAAACTTTTGATGCTGTGGCGTAATTCTCTGAGCTCCAGGGTTTTTAAGATCTTTGTATTTCTGGACGTCCAGACCGTGGTTTAGTGACTCGGCTGAACTGCCGGGACTTTCATCAGCGTAATCTCTCTGTAAAGCGTCTTTAGTCGTGTTCTCCTTGTCTTTGCCGTTTCCAGTTATGAAAAAGCTGCTTGTCGAACCCTTTGAGTGAAACATCAGTCCTCTCTCTGTCTTCAGTGGATTCAGACTCATCTTCGGGTACAGCGCAGGACTCGATCCCTCTGACGCAGGGAATCGTGGATCCGGCGCGCGTGTCTGGAAGATGTTGTCTTCCTCCTGGAAGCTGCTGTAAAGAGGATCTGCTTTAATCTTGGCAGGACCGACAGTGAAGTAGCGCTCTGGGAAACTGAAGGGCGAGAAGCTGCTGATGTCCTCCATGCTCATCTGCCGCCAGCGCTCCGGTGTGACCGCAGGGACGTGGAAGCGTCTGTCTCCGGATCGGCCGTTCTGTGAGCCCACGTGCTGCGAGCTGCTTGACTTGGGAAAACCTGGACATTCCTTTCCGTATGAGGATAAGTTCTTGAACACATAGTCTCCATCACACCAGTCAGCGAACAGAGCCTGCTGGGAGGAGGAAGACGCGTGGTCCTTCTCATCCGAGGCTGTGCTGCAGCTGGAATAACGGCTGGAGGCGGGAAGAGATCCAAGGACGAACCCATGGAAAGGATCTCCATGCAGGTGGAAGCTCTCGTCGTCCAGGTTGCCGTCGGTGGACGTGTGTCTTGGGATCCGTCTGCTCTGGTCAGCGCTCTGCCGTCTCTCCGGCCAGCGGTCACTCCGCCGCTCATCAGACGGACAGTACAGGGCCGTGTCACTGCAGGACAGGTCAGACGACTTGTACACCGTGTGCCGCTGAACTCTGTTGTCCGTGCCGGATGGGAATACTGGGGCTTGCGGGCTCGGCGAGCGTGTGACCGGACAGCTTCTCCCAGGCTCAGGTTTCTCCAGGACCCGGCCGATGACGGCGGTGGGAACGGCGTCTGAGAAGGAGTGATGCCAGCCGTGACTCTGCTGCTCCATGTGAGAGCTCACTCGCTCCTGAAGATCAGCGGGAAGCTGAAACAAACACACAGAGACACGACTCGGGAAGAGAACAAATGTGTTGGAAATAATAAATCATACTCCTAAAGGGACATGGTGAGGGAAAAAACGAAAACTTTGCATTCACTCGCAAAACTTCGACATACTCTCGCAAAACTTTTGCATTCCCCTAAGAAAATTACTGAGTACTGAACACAAAAGTTCGGCTTTCTGTCGCAAAATTATTGCATTCTCCCAGAAACATGTGCATATGTCAAATGGCACACATGATGAATCACACAAAGAAAACCCTCATCTGTCCTCATCCTCTGTAGTCCATCAGAAGGACGCAGCAGAGATGCATTATGGGAAGAGCTCTGTTCTCTCCGTGATCAACAGTATTTGGGACATGTCTGTAAACAGACTCAGTAAAGCCACCGCATTTCTCTTTGCCACCATCAAACATAGCAGAGAGAGTCTCTATTCGAATGAAACCCGTCTGGCCTTTCAGAAGAAAGAGACGATGGATTTTAAACCTGCGTCTGCAGAATGAAAATGGAAAGCATTCATTAAGCCCCTGACTTTCTTTAAAGTTGTGCTATTTTTAGGATGAGCTTCCCTTTGAGAAAGAAACCAGAGGCATGTGTGTGTGTGTGTGTGTGTGTGAGGGGGGGTGAATTTGATTGTGTGTGTGTGTGAGTGTGTGTGTGGGGGGGGGGGTGAATGTGAGTGTGTGTGTGTCTGTGTGTGTGTGTGTGAGTGTGTGTGTGTGTGTGAGGGGGGGTGAATTTGATTGTGTGTGTGAGTGTGTGTGTGTGTGTGTGTGTGTGTGAGGGGGGGTGAATTTGATTGTGTGTGTGTATGAGTGTGTGTGTGGGGGGGGGGGGGTGAATGTGAGTGTGTGTGCGTGTGTCTGTGTCTGTGTGTGTGTCAGTGTGTGTTTGAATGTGTGTGTGTGTGTGTGTGTGTGTGTGTCAGTGTGTGTTTGAATGTGTGTGTGAGTGTGTGTGCGTGTGTCTGTGTCTATGTCTGTCTGTGTGTGTGTGTGTGTGTGCGTGTGTCAGTGTGTGTTTGAATGTGTGTGTGTGTGTGTGTGTCAGTGTGTGTTTGAATGTGTGTGTGTGTGTGTGTGTGTGTTTGTGCGTGTGTATGTGTCTATGTCTGTGTGTGTGGGTGTGTGTGTGTGTGTGTGCGTGTGTCTGTGTCTGTGTGTGTGTCAGTGTGTGTTTGAATGTGTGTGTGTGTGTGCGTGTGTCTGTGTCTATGTCTGTGTGTGTGTGGGTGTGTGTGTGTGTGTGTGTGTGTGTGTGTGTGTGTCTGTGTCTGTGTGTGTGTCAGTGTGTGTTTGAATGTGTGTGTGTGTGTGTGTCTGTGTCTGTGTGTGAGTGTGTGTGTGTGTGTGTGTGTGTGTGTGTGTGTGCACGCGTGTGTCTGTGTATATGTCTGTGTGTGTGTGTGTGTCAGTGTGTGTTTGAATGTGTGTGTGTGTGTGTGTGTGTGTGTGTCTATGTCTGTGTGTGTGTGTGCTCAGCCATACCTCGGACAGTTTGTGCGCTCTGTAAGGAGATTTTCCACACTGGAGCAGCTGAGCCGCCAGATTACAGTCTTTCCTGTACAGATCCTACAGACAAAAAGCACAAACCAACTCTCAACCCATCAATATTACACATCTGTCATTCACTCACAAACACAGCAGACAAATGTCTCTCCTCATTTATTTGAGCTGAATGAGGCTGATGTGAACATTGATTATAGTTAGTCTAGTTAGGATTAAACTGACAAGAAAAGTTCTGATGGTTACCCTTGATTCACAAACTAGCTAAACATGTTAATCTTCCCAGTCCATGAGCCTTTACATCTCGTTTGAGAGGGATCTAGTGAAGAACCTCAAACACTCGCTCCATCACAGAGATCCCAGTGAAACCTGTCAGGAACCTTCATCACATCAGAACACTTCCTGCTGGAGATGACGCTTCCTATCAGATGAAGCTGAGAAGCGTCACTAGTCTGTGGATGATGGAAACATCTGTCATACGTACGTTATCCTCTCGCAGCTTCTGGATGGTGATCTTGTCCTCCATCAGGTGGTTTTTCAGTGTGACGATCTCTCGACTCAGAGATCTCTTCTCCTCGTCGTGATGTTGAGTCTGAAACACAAACAGCCAACATGAGCGTACTATTGATTACTATAGATTAGTGCTCTAATCTGATAGATGCAACGATAGTTCTTCCAAAAATTATTATTTTGTCATCATTTACTCTCCCAAAAATAATAAGATATTTTTTTAAGAATGCTGGTTACCAAACAGTTGACAACTATAGTATAGAAAAAATACATCAATGTAATAGATCAATACATGATAAATACATAGATGGAAATCAGTGGGTACCATCAACTATGTGGACTCTCAGAACAACTCGAGGGTGAGTAATTGATGGAATAACATTTAACATACAATCAACATTAACATGATTTTTCTATAAAGCTGCTTTGGAAATGTAACCGTAAAGAGTTCTTTACAAATGCATTTCAGTCAGCTTCAGTTCAGTCTGTAATTTCTGCTCATCAATCAGACGAGTTTCATAAGAAAGCACATCTCTAGCAGATCTCAAAGTGTCTGCTTGTGTGTTTGTTGAAATAGAAATCCCTTTCTTTCTTTGGTTCACATTGATTGAGCAAACCATGTGGAGTATCAGCAGTATTTGCATATGATTCATGGATTTCATTCAACAGGACAGACCTCGTTCTGTTTGACTCTGGATGTAGTTAAACACTCGCTCACATGACTGATGTACTTCAGCATTTAGTCTGTGAAGCAGCTTTTATATAAACCAGAATTTCATAATTGTCTATATGTGTCACTGAATTACTGCAGTGTTTATGTGATGCTGTTTCTATGGCAACATCTAGTCAACTCAACTTTATTTCTATAGCGCTTTATACAATATAGATTGTGTCAAAGCAGCTTTACAGTGATAAACAGGAAAACTGTGTGCTGATAATGCAAGAGCATAATAGAAAAATGTATCATTTCAAGCCAGTTCATTGTTGATTCAGTGATGTCATCGTCCAGCTCGCAGAACCTGATTTTACCAAGTGAGACATGTTCCTGGGACAACATCGTGATTAACCAATCAGATTTGAAGAACCAGTTTATAGATTTTGTGAAGTTTACGCTTAAAATCAGTGTTTGATGCTTGTACATCAGTGTCATCCATCTATCATTTCCTCTGATTTTAGGGATTACTCATGGTTAAGGTTAGGTTTAGGTGTAGGGATATGGTTAATAATATATTTTTGGAGTAAAATGTTGTTCCAGGGTCAACAAAATATGTTGACCTAGGAACACATTGAACTTGGCAAAATCAGGACGTGCGTCCAGCTCAGTGCAGCTCTCTTCCAGTAGTGTCTGTGCGGTCATGTGACCTGCGCTGATGTTTCACTTGAGTGCCTGTGAGTTTGACGTGGGAGTTTAACCTGTGTGTGTGTGTGTGTGTTTGAGAGAGAGAGGGTCTGTGTGTGTGTGTGTTTGTGAGAGAGATAGAGAGAGAGTGTGTGTTTCTGGTCGAGTCTCAAATCCCTCATGAGCCAATTACTAAAAAACTGAAAGCGATGAGGTCTTAAGCGTCAGATGCTCAAGTGTCTTTGAACAGCGTCCAGTTTGTTTCTGGAGCCTGACCGTGTTTAAGAGTGAATGTAGATGTCGTCTCTCAGTTTAGAAAGAGCTGAATGTGGAGGAATGGTCTGTCGTAAGATACTGCTGTCACGCTGCCAGTCTTTGTTTTCCTGGGTGTTCCCTAATGAGCTCACTTCCCCTTAGGCACTTCACCATAGGCACTTTAATTCCGCTAGTCTGGTTGTGTCTTCACAGTAATTGCACTCCAATTAGAATCGCACAGGTGTTGACAATACTCTGTCATTAGTTTCCCTATATAGAGCTGTCTTTCTCTGTTGTCTTCATGGAGTCCTTACGCTATGTGTCTCATGCTCTCGTTCCCCCGAGACTTCCTCTACCTTCTCATTCTTCCGAGTTCCCCGTTTCATCCGGTTCCCTCTTTTGGTTATGTTTGTCTCTCATGACTGTTTATTTTTGTAGTTACCCCTCTGTTTTAATAAAACCCTTACCTGCATTTGGATCTACCTTCTCTTTGTGTTTTCCCAAACCCAACCGTGACAGAAGGACTCCATCATGCCTAGATCCAGCGGTGTGAGATTTCGAATCGGTTCCCCAGCCACCATGGAGGAACGGAGGGGGAGAGTCCGGAACTTAACCACCCTTCATCAAGAGGGAAGGGAGGTGGGTGGCCTGGCGCAATTGTTTTGGACTTTGGCAGTCGGGTTAGGTTACAATGATGCAGCACTAAAGGATTGGTTTAATAATTGCCTGGATGATCCTTTACCTCAATGGGAGATGAAGGGGTTAGAGATCCTGGACTTTTGGGGGTTTACCAATTACCTGCACCATCGTGCTCAGTGGAATGCAACAACCACACCAGAGTTTCCAGACAAGGCTGCCAGCTCAGCCCCACAACCCAAGATGGCCACCAGCCCAGCCCCACAGCCCAAGATGGCCGCCAGCCTAGCGCCACAGCTCAAGATGGCCGCCAGCCCAGCACCACAGCACAAGATTGCCGACTCAACGCCACCGACTCTCCATCGTAGAGGGCGGAGGAGGAGACAGGCAGCTACTGTTCCTCAGGACCCGGAGAACGTTCCCGAGCGGGCGGCTGCCGTCCATGAAGCCATTCCCGATGCGGTGCCCGCTGCTGTTCCGGAGGCGGTGGCCGAGGCTTTTCCCGATGCGGTGCCCGCTGCTGTTCCGGAGACCGAGGCGGTGGCCGAGGCCGTTCCCGATGCGGTGCCCGCTAATGTTCCGGAGACCGAGGCGGTGCCCGATGCAGTCTCCGAGGCGGTGCCCGATGC
The DNA here is from genome assembly GCF_023724105.1 of Carassius gibelio. Taxonomy (NCBI): domain Eukaryota; kingdom Metazoa; phylum Chordata; class Actinopteri; order Cypriniformes; family Cyprinidae; genus Carassius; species Carassius gibelio. The sequence continues at coordinate 27,176,722 of NC_068387.1, forward strand.
AGTTCCCGAGGCGGTGCCCGATGCTGTTTCCGAGGCCGAGGCTGTTCCCGAGAAGGTGCTCGATGCTGTTCGAGAGGCCGAGGCAATGCCCGATGCTGTTCCCGATGTGGTGCCCGCTGCGGTTCTGGAGGCCGAGGCGGTACCCGCTGCTGTTCCGGAGGCCGAGGCGGTGGCCGAGGCCGTTCCCGATGCGGTTCCCGTTGCTGTTCTGGAGGCCGAGGCGGTGCCCGCTGCTGTTCCGGAGGCCGAGGCTGTTCCCGAAGCGGTGCCTGATGCAGTTCCCGAGGCGGTGCCCGATGCAGTTCCCGAGGCGGTGCCCGATGCTGTTCCCGAGGCGGTGCCCGCTAATGTTCCGGAGGCCGAGGCGGTGCCCGATGCAGTCTCCGAGGCGGTGCCCGATGCAGTCTCCGAGGCGGTGCCCGATGCAGTTCCCGAGGCGGTGCCCGATGCTGTTTCCGAGGCCGAGGCTGTTCCCGAGAAGGTGCTCGATGCTGTTCGAGAGGCCGAGGCAATGCCCGATGCTGTTCCCGATGTGGTGCCCGCTGCGGTTCTGGAGGCCGAGGCGGTACCCGCTGCTGTTCCGGAGACCGAGGCGGTGGCCGAGGCCGTTCCCGATGCGGTTCCCGTTGCTGTTCTGGAGGCCGAGGCGGTGCCCGCTGCTGTTCCGGAGGCCGAGGCGGTGACCGAAGCCGTTCCCGATGCGGTTCCCGTTGCTGTTCCGGAGGCCGAGGCGGTGCCCGATGCAGTTCCCGAGGCGGTGCCCGATGCAGTTCCCGAGGCGGTGCCCGAGGCAGTTCCCGAGGCGGTGCCCGAGGCAGTTCCCGAGGCGGTGCCCGAGGCAGTTCCCGAGGCGGTGCCCGAGGCAGTTCCCGAGGCGGTGCCCGATGCAGTTCCCGAGGCGGTGCTCGATGTTGTTCCCGAGGCGGTGCCCGATGCTGTTCCCGAGGCGGTGCCCGATGCAGTTCCCGAGGCGGTGCCCGATGCTGTTCCCGAGGCGGTGCCCGATGCAGTTCCCGAGGCGGTGCTCGATGTTGTTCCCGAGGCGGTGCCCGATGCTGTTCCCGAGGCGGTGCCCGATGCAGTTCCCGAGGCGGTGCTCGATGCTGTTCCCGAGGCGGTGCCCGAGGCTGTTCCCGAGGCGGTGCCCGATGCAGTTCCCGAGGCGGTGCCCGATGCAGTTCCCGAGGCGGTGCCCGATGCAGTTCCCGAGGCGGTGCTCGATGTTGTTCCCGAGGCGGTGCCCGATGCAGTTCCCGAGGCGGTGCCCGATGCAGTTCCCGAGGCGGTGCCCGATGCAGTTCCCGAGGCGGTGCCCGAGGCAGTTCCCGAGGCGGTGCCCGAGGCAGTTCCCGAGGCGGTGCCCGAGGCAGTTCCCGAGGCGGTGCCCGATGCAGTTCCCGAGGCGGTGCTCGATGTTGTTCCCGAGGCGGTGCCCGATGCTGTTCCCGAGGCGGTGCCCGATGCAGTTCCCGAGGCGGTGCCCGATGCTGTTCCCGAGGCGGTGCCCGATGCAGTTCCCGAGGCGGTGCCCGATGCAGTTCCCGAGGCGGTGCTCGATGTTGTTCCCGAGGCGGTGCCCGATGCTGTTCCCGAGGCGGTGCCCGAGGCTGTTCCCGAGGCGGTGCCCGATGCTGTTCCCGAGGCGGTGCCCGATGCTGTTCCCGAGGCGGTGCCCGATACAGTTCCCGAGGCGGTGCCCGAGGCTGTTCCCGAGGCGGTGCCCGATGCTGTTCCCGAGGCGGTGCCCGATGCTGTTCCCGAGGCGGTGCCCGATGCAGTTCCCGAGGCGGTGCCCGATGCAGTTCCCGAGGCGGTGCCCGATGCAGTTCCCGAGGCGGTGCCCGATGCAGTTCCCGAGGCGGTGCCCGATGCAGTTCCCGAGGCGGTGCCCGATGCAGTTCCCGAGGCGGAGCCCGATGCTGTTCCCGAGGCGGTGCCCGATGCTGGTCCCGAGGCGGTGCCCGATGCAGTTCCCGAGGCGGTGCCCGATGCAGTTCCCGAGGCGGTGCCCGATGCAGTTCCCGAGGCGGTGCCCGATGCTGTTCCCGAGGCGGTGCCCGATGCTGTTCCCGAGGCGGTGCCCGATGCAGTCCCCGAGGCGGTGCCCGATGCAGTCCCCGAGGCGGTGCCCGATGCAGTTCCCGAGGCGGTGCCCGAGGCTGTTCCAGAGGCGGTGCCTGATACAGTTCCCGAGGCGGTGACCACGAGGACGTGGTGGTCGTCCGCTCCACCCTGGGGGACTCGGGCGGTGACCACGAGGACGTGGTGGTCGTCCGCTCCGCTCTGGGGGACTCCGGCGGTGACCATGAGGACGTGGTGGTCTTCTGCTCCGCCCTGGTGGACTCCGGCCTCGACCACAAAGACGTGGTGGTCTTCCGCTCCGCCCTGGAGGGCTTTGACTTTGACCACAAGGCCGTGGTGGTCTTCCGCTCCGCCCTGGTGGACTCCGGCCTCGACCACAAAGATGTGGTGGTCATCTGCTCCGTCCTGGTGGACGCCTCAACATGCCCTTCATGGACTTATGTTTTGTGTTTTTTGAGTTCTGTTTCTGTCTGTTCCTTTTAGTTTAGTCTGGCCCTCCTTCCCTCCCCCTGAGCCTCCACCTGTCCGCCTCCCTCCTGGACTCCTTGTTTTGTGTTGCACCTTTCCATTCCTCCTGGTTGCTCCTGTCCCTGTTTTCTGTCCCTCCCCCTGGTCCGCCGCCGTTCCACCTCCCTCCTGCCTCTTTTTCTGTTGGGGTTTTCCTGGGTTTAGGTGGAGCATCTGGTAGCTGCTCCGTAGGGAGGGGGTAATGTCACGCTGCCAGTCTTTGTTTTCCTGGGTGTTCCCTAATGAGCTCACTTCCCCTTAGGCACTTCACCATAGGCACTTTAATTCCGCTAGTCTGGTTGTGTCTTCACAGTAATTGCACTCCAATTAGAATCGCACAGGTGTTGACAATACTCTGTCATTAGTTTCCCTATATAGAGCTGTCTTTCTCTGTTGTCTTCATGGAGTCCTTACCCTATGTGTCTCATGCTCTCGTTCCCCCGAGACTTCCTCTACCTTCTCATTCTTCCGAGTTCCCCGTTTCATCCGGTTCCCTCTTTTGGTTATGTTTGTCTCTCATGACTGTTTATTTTTGTAGTTACCCCTCTGTTTTAATAAAACCCTTACCTGCATTTGGATCTACCCTCTCTTTGTGTTTTCCCAAACCCAACCGTGACAACTGCACATCTACTGTTTGACCCATATTTGAAACATGGTCACTGTGATTTCTTTTGCAGGGTTTGAACATCGTCTCTGGGGTCTCATTTGTGTTTTTACTGAGAAACTTGGACTAATGAGGACAGAAAATGCCACATTTAGGAAAAACATTGAATTTCTCGTCAGCATCATTGGACAGATTGAGTTCTGAGCTGCAGTTGACCGTCACAGTGAAATAAACATTCATAAATCCAGATACATATACTGGAGATGCAGAATTATATAAATCACTGAGTATATTTCACTCAATGAGTATAACAATGGAATCCTTGCTACTTGGTCTCAGCGGCGAATAGACTTGAGTGTCAACTGCATACAGATAATAAGAAATACCCTACTTTTTTTTAAATAATTCCCAAAGGGAGCATGAACAATGAAAACAGGACTGGACCCAAAACAGACCCTTGTGGGTCCCCACATATAATAGGTGCTGAAGCAGAGAAATAGTTACCGATCGTCACTGAAAAGGATCTATATTCCAAATAAGAGGCAAACCATTTTAAGTCAGAAGGATCCGGTGATCAATGGTGTCATAAGCTGCTGACAAATCCAATAAAATTAATGCTGCATGATTACCCGCATCCATGATTAAAAGAAGATAATTAACAACCGCTCTGAGAGTGAGTGTCTCTTTTTCTCCACCTTCACTTCTGCTGGTCAGTTGTTCAGAGAGCAGCACTCGTTGATCACCAATCAAGAGCAGAAGCTTCCAGAATGCTTCATATAACTGCTGACATTGCTTCAACATGTCAGTCGCTGTCGATAAGTGATAAACACAGAAGGTGATCCGAGGACCGTGATGCTCTTCAGCGTTTGTCTCTAAAGTGTTACTGTGATTATTTATGATAAAGCATCATCAGCGTTTGAGATATAAATAAAGGGATACGAGTTTTATCATCAAGCGATAATGAAGCAATGAAAGAAGATTTATCAGAGATCAGGTCACTCTTTGGACTTTTTTTGAAGTCATTTGGTTTATTCTAATGGATTTTTCTCTTACCATTCGGTGGATTTTCTCCTCCATGTCCTGGTTTATTCTCTGTAGAGCTGCATAGCTGCTCTGAATCCTGCAGGAGAGATGAAGATGATGAAGATGATGATCAAGTCAAACACACACACACACACAGATCTGTCATAAGTGTATAGTGGGATTGAGGGTTTCAGAAATCTTTTATTTTTTCTCCAGGCCTTTATATTTTGTGCATCTGGTTAAAACAAAAAGCTTGTATCTTTCTGAGCATCATTCATTTAGAGTCACATCTTGCAACATTGCTGAAATAAGTGTGACTTGACTAGTTAGTTTCAGATGGTTGTGTGTGACAGTAAATCTGTACGGTCACTTCACTCACACACAGTATTTAATTCTCAGCTGCTTTCTGATCAGCTGCTTCACTCAGAGACGTGTTGCTCGGACCTGCGCAGCTTCTCTGTGAATCTGTCCAGTTGTTGTTGAGCTCGACGCAGCTCCGTCTCCAGATACTGACGTGTGTCCTCGCTCTCGCTCTGCAGCTGCTGCAGTTTGTGTGTGGTGCAGCCGAGACGTCTGCGCAGATCCTCCTTCTGCTCCTGCAGCCAGCTACACACACACAAACACCATCATTTCAGTCACTCCTCAACAACAGTGCTTCTCAAACACCGGAACAGATAAGACTGAGATCTCAATTAAAAATGCCTCACTCGCTGCACAGCAAACACACTCTGATCAAAAGATGATTTATTCATGTGCTTGTGGAGTATCCATACGTGAGATACTAGAGCTGTACTTTAATGACTCTAATATGAAAGAGAAATAATTATGACTGAGCCCTTAATTCACTTGATCTGATTTCAGTGCATTTCTATCACATTCAACTCTATGTGAAAGCTAAAAACTCTACACTCTAATGTTTGTTTTTAATAGCAACATTATTGTTCTGTTTTACTAAAGTATTTCACTTTAGTCATTTACTCTCACCCAAATAGTGACTCTTTAGTACTAGTACTCTTTAGAGACTAGTGACTCTTTAGTACACATTTACCATGGTAAAATCAGATCAACAGAGACCAAAGGATAGGAACAGGGATGAAGAGGATGAGAATGAGTGATGGACTGAAACTGTAAGTGTGTGTGTGTGTGTGTGTGTGTGTGTGTGTGTTCTTCCATATGTGTACAAAACACCAGCGCAGGACCAATATAAGATTCAGCCTCACAGTTTCCAGTTCAGAAAAAGAGGATTTTCTATCATCTTGATTGTCCAGATTGAACCGTCTGTTTGTCTGTAACTGGATCTGAGCAGCGTTCAGCAGCTGATAACATCGATCACACACGGCTCTGATGGATTCAGCTGATGACATTTAGATGAAGAGCCTGATGGATGGATCGATGGTTCAGTCACTCGCTTTCTGTTCGATTTTAGACTCTTACCTCCTCTTCTGATGTCTACAACCATTTCTTGATGCTCTTAGTGCCGTTTTCCCAATATAAATCTTTTTCATGTTTTCTCAGAGTGTCTCCTGCAGAGACACAGACGGCTCAACGAGTCAAGAGTATTCAGCTCATCCACACACATCATTATTCAATAATATCACCACACTCAAAAAAATGAATTTTTAGTTTTGTTCACTTTACCTGAACAATTCATGTTGAATTAATGCCATTTTGGCTATTTTTCATTTCAACATGATTGTGTCATGTTAAACTGACTTAAACCTGTCTCTCGTTGGTTTAACATAAAGTTTTCATTTTGAAAGAACATGTTTCAATCAAGTCCCTCAAAATAAGTTTTACACTTCCCATCATGCTTTGCACAGGACTGGATATGGGGAGAGAAAATGTTGAAATAAAGTGTTATTTTATGCAGTTTTTAATAAAATGTGATAATAAGGAGACTTTTTCATGTATAATGCTCTATTATGTGGGCATTTTAAAAGACTTTATATTGGTGTATTTTGTGCGAGTTACCATTGTGGTGAAGTGTGGAGCTTGTGGTTGGGTTGAGGACCTGGTTGAAAGAACATCTAAAATACTTAATTTAAAAAAAAGTAACTTTAATGAGAGTGCTAGTGTATGATGTTCACATAGTAACATCCTTAAACTGCAAACAATTAACATCATGTGTAAAGAAAAGTTATATCTTACTTGCTAATGTTTTTATAACACTTTGGCTAAACTTGCATGGACAGTGGTTCTACATGATGTAAACATATTATCTCTACTCAGATATTTCATGTAGGATGAACTAAAGCAAACTGAGTAAACTCAACTAAAGGTAGACAAGTCCTTATAACTTGATTTATTCATGTCCAAATAACATGGTACAAACATGTGGAACCACTGTCCATGATAGAATCATGTTCAGCCAAAGAGTCATTTTTTTGAGTGCACCACATACAGACGTGAGACCTGTTACAGAATTAAAACATTACCGAATTACTGTAAAAACTGTCATTTCTGTTTATTTGATTCAAAGCAACAAAAAGAGATTAAAACATTGAGATTCACTTAGATCCATTTTCTGGCCGTATCTCACAAAGATGCTTTTTTTATTGTTGTCAGGGACTTTAAAGGGATAGTTCACCCAAAAATGAAAAGTATTTCATTAATAATTCTGATGTCCATGTGACATCAGAGGGTCAGTTAGAATTTGTTGAAGCATCGAAAATACATTTTGGTCCAAAAATAGCAAAAACTATGACTTTATTCAGCATTGTCTTCTCTTCCGTGTCTGTTGTGAGAGAGAGTTAACACATTTTCCTTTTTTTTTTTTTTACAGTCCTTATCATTTGCTAGTTTTAAAGTCAATATAACAGCTGCTCGTAAACTAACAAATGCGCTGCACACACTGATGTTCTTCCTCAGTATATAAATATCAAAACACTTTTAAATCTGTGCAGATAACCCAAGACAAGGCTTGTTCGATGAGAAAGGTTTATGCTTCAAACAAGAACAAACATCAGAAAAACAACCACGCAGTGTAATGCTGAATGCCTGACTGCATGTGCTGGACGCGTCTCCAGTGATCACGCTGCTATATTTCCTCTGACGGGGCTATAATAACAGTCAAGGGTTCGCTGTTACTGTGACTTTCACAGAGCAAACTGAGTTCTCATTGACATTCAGACAATATGAGTCTAGAGAAACTCAGGTGAATCGTGTCGTTACAGAGACGTCATGCTGAATCCACGCTAGAGAAACTACAGGAGATCAGAGAACCATCTGTCACATGACTGATGAGAAACAACACCCGCTGACACACACACACACACACACACACACACACACACACACACACACACACACACACCTTCCTTTACAAGCAGAAAGAAAAGGCTTTTACTCTGGTTTTGCATGAAGACTCCCTTTGAGTTTATGATCTGCTCTTACACAAAGATAAATATTCACTTGTTATAGCGATTGTTCACTGGATATGTATCATTTACGCTCGCTCATGTCACTCAAACCTTTGTCTTTCCTCTGTAAATGAAGAACAATGTAAAACCGAACAATACTGCACCCACTGCATCTACAAAAACATGAATTATTTCTCAAAACATCTTCAGAAGAGTAAGAAAGTACAGATACAGGTTTGAATGGCATCAGTAATCTGATGACAGAATGATCATTCTGTTTAACAAACACTTCCTGTGTCTGTAATGCTTACTTCCTGTTTGTCTGACACACTTGTCTTCTACTAATGGGAAGAAAGAAGCTCTGAATCATTTCCATCAGGTGCTCAGTGACTGACGCTCAGGCCTGTAGAGTGATTATTAGCTGCTTTACTCTTGTTTTCTTCTGTTTGTCTGTTTATTCCTGTATTTTCTTCTCATTCTAAACACGTCAGTGGAACAGACATGCTCTCGGGTTGGTGTGCAGCTGGAATATCAAACGAACGTAGTGCAGTGATGCGACAGACGCTCTGATCCACGTCAGAAATCAGCTCTGCTACAGGAAGCTCTCCATGTGTTCACTGACAGACGGCATGATGGGAAATCTCTGCTGCTGAAGGTCTTTCTCGAAAGCGAAGCTGTCAGTCAGGCAGGGAAACTCAGATTAACTAGAACCCAGAGAAAATCCACAGGAACGAGAACTTCAGCTGAACACAGGATCCATTTTCATTCGGGCTGTTGATGGATGCCAATATTCACTTGCGTTTGATTGTGTAAATTTGATTCGTGGGACCAGTTTGTTTCTTCAGACGCTCTCTTTTTTGAAGGACTTCAGTATTTGGGCTCCTGCTGACTAAACAGATTATTGAGATTGGATTTTATCTGCCAGTTGTTGATTGGATGTTGAGATGTGGGTGTGGCAATTACAAATAGAGGCGGATCTGAATGTGAGTTTGCAGTGGATTATAAGAAAGGGGCGGGGTTAAAGAACATTCAATGATTGGAGGAGACCTGCATTCGTCACCAGAGAGAAACCTAAAATTCACCAGAAGATCCAGTTATGCAGTAATATTGAGGTCAAACATTATAAATAAAAAAATGCACAGATGAATCATTCATGAAAATATCTATAACATACATTTGGAAAAAAAATTATTTTAATGCTGACTTTAACATTGTATATATGAAGCTTCTTGTTTTAACGTTTCAGTCTGTAAATAACAAAATACTCTCTGCATCAGCATCTGAAGCTCACATTAAACTCACTGTGACACACATGATGCTGTTCAAAAGAGCTGAGAATGATCAAAAACCTGCTTAAACAGAGTGTGTGTGTTTCGTTGTGAGGGAAAAACCTCAGAAAATGTCCTCATGAAGATCCAGTAAAACATGGAAAAGTGAAGTGAGAAGTCTGACGTTTGCCCACGTTTCTCTCTGAGAGCTCATTACATCCACTAAATGAGCAGCGTTTCCTAGCAGAGATCTCATTATAATGAAGCTCAGAAATACCACTATCAGTAACCGCTGTATTAACCTCAGAATAACCCGTCATCTATCTTTCTCCAACAGTTCATCAGTGAAATATCAGTGAATCGAGCATAGAGCAGAGAAACACACACGGACCACTCAAACACACACATTAAATCATGCAGTACTTCACACGTGTCACTCACCGACTGTGGAGTTTGCGTGTCACGATCACATGTGTGTTCCACCTCTAAACACACGTCAACATTCACACGGCACACAGATTGAGATTCTACAGAGGAACCAGAGTGAGATGGAGGAGGGAGGGAGGAAGACAAACACATTCGACAGAGGAGAGGAAACCAGACGACAAGACGAAAGAGAAGAGGAGAGGAGAGAAGAGAAGAGAAGAGACGAGACGAGACGAGACGAGAAGAGAAGAGAAGAGAAGAGAAGAGAAGAGAAGAGAAGAGAAGAGAAGAGAAGAGAAGAGACGAGAAGAGAAGAGAAGAGACGAGACGAGGAGACAAAAGGATTGGACAGGACAGAAGAAGATAAGAGAAGGAGTGAAAGGAGAAGAGAGGACAGAAGAGGAGAGAAGGTGGCTCTTTACCTGCTGCTGCTCGCGTCTCCATCAGAAACCTGAAGAGACACATGAAGAACACTGAGGTTATTCACGTGATTGACAGCTGTCATCAGCACATCACAGAATCCTTCTGCATTCATCAACCATTAAACACTGCTGTTTAATTAAACACGCTCGTTTGGGTAGTATAAATGTGACAAACGTGAAGACCAGCTCGCAACATATTTGCATGTATTATGAAAGAAAGAACATGCAGAGAGTGGCGATTAGAAATTAGAATTTAACGCAAAATCTGAGGAAAGCAAGTAATAGTTTGTGAATAAAGAAATGGAAAGTGTCAATGATATAGTTTCGCAATGCAACTACAACAATGTAAGCGCTCGACTTCAAACATACATGCACACACACTTTGGTCTCCATGTTTTATTCCATAGACATAATTTCATAGGCATAATGGTTTTTCTACTGTACAAACCTAAATTACCCCTCACACAAAACTACAGGCATTTTACAATTTTTAAAACATTTATGTATTCTTTATATATGATTTATTAGCTGTAGGGATGCCAAAAAATGTCCCCACAAGGTCAAAATTTACTGGTGGCAATACCAGGTACACGCACACACACACACACACACACACACAGCGTCGTTATGCAGTTTCAGTGCACTGACACCTCGAGCAGAATGTCTTCATAACACACGACCCAAAATTGTCTTATGGCAGCAATCCACTATATTCACAAACGCTGAGTAACTCCGCTCACAGCTGAACGCTCATCATTCCCTGTCACACACTGTTTCCTCAATGCATTTATTTCTGAGAGAGAAAATCCCATCATACACACTGTTATCCAGAAGATCTGAGAAACATGAGCTGAAACAGCCCAGACTCACTTCACTACACTTCAGTTAGGTCTCACTGTCTGTAATGCAGCACAGAGATTATGATCAATTATTTACTCGATCCACGATTCGTATCATTTTATGGTTATAGCATTGCACGGCCTTTATGATTGGCCTTTGAGAAGGAGCACTTCCATAAAAAACAGATCAGATGATTTATTAATATGGCTGCTGTTCCCTGTCAGGTGAGAGAAGTGTGTCCAGACAGCGGCGGCTTCAGTCTGAATAATAGGAAACGCTGTTGTATTTTTAATAAGTGCTGTCACAGAGCAGAGATGGGCTCGATTACTCCTGTGACCTCAAAATAATCTTTGATAAAACGCCTTCCACATTGTTTTAAAGGACGATATATTTTATTTTAAGTCAGGTAACTTGCATTTAATGACTTGTCATACCAATACAGCAGAAGAATCCAAACCAGTTCCTTTAGGAAGTAAACAAAGAGCAACAGGAAATAACTACCAATTATTGCTTAAGATCATCAGGATTCTTAATGATTCGTGAATTTAGTTTAGTCACTATGGGTGCCAGGTCTTTCGGTCTCAAGTCATTCGTCAAGCTTCCTCGCTACTTTCTTTGTTTTAAAACCTTTTATTATTGCTCTTCAGCTCCTGGTTGTGTGAACTAAAGATATGTTAGAACAACACATATGCAGTGAGTTATTTGTGTTGAGCCGCTGAACATAAAGAAGTTTTCAGGAGGGTATAAGGGTTAATATCTCAGACACTCACCGTGATGCCGCTCGCAGCGGGTCTTGGGAGGGAGGTGGTGCGGTGCGGTGGTCGTGGTGCCCCGTCTGAGCGCTTGGAAACAGGACTCGGGCATCCACGAGAAGATTTGCCACTAGTCTGTAAAGTTCTTTTCTCCACGTCTCGTAGATGTGTGGAACTCACTTCATCTTCCCTCCGTGCTCGGTCTATGTCAGTCTCTAGGTAGGTCCTTCCTAACATTTCCATTTCCTCTTCAGTTCTTCTCAGGGTTTCACTGGCATCCAGAATCTTGCAGCTTGGCATGCACTTGGCCCACTTGTACACATTACTGTCCCTGGAATTACAGGCAGAATCCCTACTGGATCCAAACCAAGGACTGGAAACTGGGGTTAGGTTTAGGCATTGGGGAGGTGATGTTTGTGGGCAAGGCGGCTCCTTCTGACGGATGGGCACTCCGAAGGCTTGCAGACACTCGGGTTCCAGGACCCTGCATGTAACCTCATCAAGAAACTGAGAAAACTTGAGCTTCTCTTCAATCTTTTGCTCTAAGTTGGATGACGCCGTTGAAGCACCGGAGGTTCCCTGACTTGATGACGAATCCCTCCGCCCCGCATCGACCTGCTCCGCTCCCTCCTGGCTCTCCGATCCCACCACACTTCCCTGGCAGCTGTCGGAGTTCTGGTAGCCTGTCTCGGAATCACTCGTACCCTCAGGTCGACTCACAGAGCCTGCGCGCACCCGGAAAACCTCTTCACTGTGCTGCTTAATGGAACTGCGCAGGAGGCATGTGGCGCCGGAGCTCCAGCTGTTGGTGTCCCAGCTGTCGTCCTCACTGGAGCTGCGCTGGCTGGAGCTGGAGCTCCGGAGGCTAAGACTAGAGCTCTGCAGTGTCGAGGACGTAGGAAAGCTCTTGAGGCTGACGACCGAACCCTTTAGGCTCGACAAGGAACCTTGCAGGCTGGAGATGGAGCCCTTCAGATTGGAGGTGGAACCAGGCCTGTGCAGGGAGGGCGAGGAAAGGCTGGATGGACAGCGGGGCAGCAGCTTTTCGTTGAGGTCGCTCTGACATCCTGAGAACACTGGACAAGAGGCTGTTGAAGAACAGGAGCCGCGTTCCTGCCTGCTGGACGCCGTCTTGGGCCTCGGCTGCCTCTTCAGGGTGGACACTGTCCCGTTGACCGTAACCCCTCGTCCTGTTTTCGATGAGCCATTCTGCATTTTCACCTCCATTATTGGTGTGCGTAGAAAACTGGACCATGATGAGCTGGGCTGGCCAGATTTCAATAGCTCTCACGCCCCAGTCCTCTCTCGCTCGGTCGACCTAAATGCATTTACCTCCCGTGACGAGCGGCTGAACTCTGTGAGGGTGACACACTTTCTCAAACACTCTCTCGGCCCCTTTAGGGACAAATGCATGCAGCGGTTAAAACATGCAGATGCACTAACCGTTTTTCTGAATATGGAGACACCTGTCAAAAGAGAAAATGCAGTCTTGCTGGTGCAAACAAACCCTCTATGTGTATTCTGGTAGAATCTAACAAGAGTCCTGGTTAACTTTCCAGGTCAGTTGCTCTTTAAAACAGGCCATTGATCATGATGCCACATGATGGACGGTATGTGGGGCAGAACCTGGGTTCCACAGATCGATTCCTCACTGGAGTGGTTGATTACAGTGTTAGAGGTGACTGTGTGATGGCTGCTTGATGATGTCTCTGTTTTTAAGGTTTATACTATAGAAGGCTGTCGGCTTGCATGAAGTTAGTTAAAGCAATGGGATCGCAGGTGTGGGAAAAGGATGTGAAGTGAAGCTACATTAATAACATTTTGATCTATAGGCACTCTTACTTCATTCTCAAAACTGTGACAAACACACGTAAGGGAAAACTGATATATCACAAAGGTATTTCCACATTGCCTAAAATTTCCAGGTTTTGGCTTTTTGTTCCTAATGTTTCCATACTTGCTGAAGGAATTGACTGAACAGTAGTTTGACCAATAGCATGCAGGAATTGTACGTAATCAACCAATCGTGGCTTGGGAGAAAGTAGGATATACAGAAAACAGCCAAATATATTCAAATAAACTTGCATTTAATGTATGAAAACAAGGGAGAGATCATCAATAGGAAAGCAAAGCCAAAATGTAGAAATTGCAGCCTAAAGCACCTAAAACATATATTTGCAGTCTCTTGGGTGATTGAATGCCTATGGAGTCACGTGAATTTAAGAGACAATTAAATGGAACATTGTTTAGAATGAGTGACGACTGCACTGTCGGAGCGAGAGAGGCTGGCGGATTCATCAATAGACACGTCAATAGACCCTAAAGCAATATACTGAGCAGCACATGGAGAGTTCAGCACAAGAGAGTCAGTCTCACACACAAACACTGAACATCTGAGGATGATTTCAGATGATGTCCGCTCTGTGCTGCTGTTTGCTTGGAGAGCGTCTGTGTGTATAAAACCTCTGTAGTAATATTATGCTTATTTTACCTTTTTTAATGTAGTTTGGGTATGTAAGCATATATATATATATATATAATAGACAATTAAAAATTTCAATAAAAACATGAATTGATTTCTTAGGGGAATATCCATATTTTCATCTGCTGTAGAACTAGAAATAAATAGACATAAGGAAGATTAGATTAGCCACAGTACTCCCTTGTTTTTTTTTTCTGTACTCTATGTAAAAATCTTCCTAAAAGTTAAGAGATTTTGAATCTCAAGGGAATTTCAGCTGCTGTGAGAGCCGGTCATTAAAGTCAATGGAGCAAAACCTCCTGTAGTGCCAGAAACATACACAGATGATCGCTGTTTGTTTAATGCTTTAGTGGTGATCGATAACTGTCTTAAAGAAGAAGCAGAAATCAGATATTCAGAAACTTCTGTGCATGTCTCTTTACTGTGTTTGAAGCAGAAGCGTCTCTTGTGCACACAATATCAGCAGATATCAATGCAATACACACAAACACTTATTGAGACTTCAGATGATTTATCACATCTCAATACATCATTTATGCATTTGACAAGATGCTTTTATTCAAAGCAACTTAGTCTGCAGTGCAACTTGGACATTTCTTCAGTTCAGTGCATTAATTGAAAAAATGTATAGTTTGATTGAAGTGCAATTATATGGAACTGTACCCATGACCTCAGCTTTAGATTCATTTATGTTAAAATTCAGTGATCATCTATGGTCTTAATGTTTCTTATGGCTGGTACAAAACGGATGTAAGCCTGAAGTGGACCATATGTAAACTGGAAAAACCCAAATGTATCAAACCACATATGTGCCTCTGTAGGAAAAGATGCAGTGTTGATGGAGGTGTGTAATCTGAATGTGACCCTAAAGTGTCCCATGTAGTAAACAGTGATTATGACCCAAATATTGCCAACCAAAAGTGGGCCACCTTTGGCAAAAATGTGTCATTATCTACAAAAATTAAATGTAATTATCAATAAGATTCGGGAGGAGCGCGTCAGATACTTAGCCTAATCAACACAGGTGAACCATAATCAAGTAATCAATCCCACTAGTGAATCGGGGTGTAAACCAAATCCGGTCCACATGTGTTTCAGCAAATGTGGCCCAGGTACATTGAAACGGATCTGGGACAGTTTTGGCAAAGATTTGTCATGGTAAGCAGTGGCTTATGTGGCTGTGAGTTAATAATGATTAACATTTTGGCCACTTTGGCAAGTAAGTTCAGTTTGTGCGCTTTCACTATTGTATTGAAAATACAATGTACAGGTTGCATGATATCAAGATTGCTTGCATTAATGAATGCTGTCCACTTTATTTTGGGGATAATGCTTCAAAAGTAATGCAGCTGTTTAATGAAGGGTCTGTGGGGGTCATGACCTTTCACACACCTGACATATACACATCTCAACAGAAACTGATCTTTTGTAAAGTGTGCTTCAGTGTCCTCCTGACACACCTGCTATTAGATCCTGTTCTTCATGAGATAGTGAGATCTAATTCTCTCTGATATACATCAGTGTGTGTGTGTGTGTGTGTGTGTGTGTGGAAATAGAGCAGGAGAATGTGGCCGCTCCCTCTGTTGCCATGACAACCGCTGCCTACATATGTATAAAGACTGGCTCGTATCCACCAGGACCCAATTATTTTTCAGAGGTACGACACACAAAAGAGATGCACTGATGAACAGAATACAGCACCAATGGATTCATGTGAGCATCGGCCGTATATCTCTGAGAATACAGATCTTCTGATAGATATGAATGAATTCTGAGGTGTATATGCAGTTAACCAGGTTAATGTTATAAAGATGAAGAGTTTTCAGCGGCTGCGGTTTCTGATAGTCAAGCTGTGGTCTGTGAATGACTAACACTGTGATGAGATCAGTTACTGTCCTTATTAAAACCTGCTCAGATCATATGGATTTACATCTCATGCTATTAAACACACATTCTCACACACACATCACTGAATGAATGAGGAACTGAACTGTCACAGACTGGAAGTGCAGCTCATTTTAAAGTGGCTTTGATTGAGACAGATACAGATGTGTCTCTGTACAGATCAGACGCTCAGTCGACTGGAGGTTAGTGTACAGTAGATACAGTTAATTATGGAAAACCGTTCATGTCTGCTTATCCTGCTCTAATCAATCTCTCGACCGGCTGTCATCATCAAACAGACTTTCTAATATTGATAGAGTTTCCTTTGATATGACACGTGCTGTGGACCCCACTGAGTTTCAGTGTGTGCACAAAAACAGTTCTTTAAGACATCTTCACAGAGGAAAGAAAGTTGTAAGCTGTAATTAAATGTCATTTAGTTCAAAAGCTGCTCCTTTTATTAAAATCCATCTAATAATTACTGCACCGTATTGTCCTCAGGATTCATCAGTCGAGATTAATGTTCCTGTGAATAAAGTGTGATTCTTCTGCGTCAGATAAGAAATCTCATTTTCTAATGAATGATGTCAAACAAAGAGAGATTGAATAATGTATTTGTGCAAGTACAGTGCAACATCTAGTTAATATTCAAGAATTATCTGCCAATTAAGACTCCTAATATTCATTAGTCTCAGTCTGAAGAAATATTGCGTCTGTCATTCACAGCAGGTGACCGTGAAAACATGAGCACACACTTGGTAATTATCTCACCTCGTGATGCTTTGATTCATCGCTGCTTTAAAACAGGGACGGATCTACTGGGGTGGCATAAGAAAGCCTTGCCACCCCTGCTGCCACCCCAGTTGGCAGCAACGAATTAAAGGGTAATTTGAAAATTTACTAGCGCGAATCTTTTGTGATTCGTGATCCCGCTCCAAACTCCCAAACTGACTCAAATGATTCGCGAACCCGCTTTGAACCATAGACAGTAAAAGAAATGGACACAGCGACCCCATTGGAACTCAATTGAGACAAGTGAAGCCCATTTTTATCGTTTTTTAGCACTTCCGTTTCTGATGCGCAGACTCAAACGAAGCTTGATGACGTCAGCAACCTGTCTGACAGATGTAAATGTTCTAGTAGCTGTGCGTGCAAACTGCCATCGTTAATCTTACAGAGACGGCGAGCTTGAGCGGGGAGTTCTTTGTCGTGAGTGAGCAGGAGTAAGTATTCTGATTAATTATTTTGTATAGTATTTTAAAACGTAACGCCAGTACGCCATAATAAGTTAATTGCCTGCGAGCTTCTCCACCTGTCTGTACGGTAATGAGACAGAGAGCCGAGTGGTTATGACGCAATCGTTAGCCTATTTTTTACAAAAACTGTTTATACGGGGCCATAATGTAACCTAGAAGGTAATGGAGCCCTTTATACATTGTCGTGTATCTTAAGAAATAAATAATGGACAAACGGAGTCTTTAAACGCCTCAGATGTAAAGTTATTCGCTGTCAAAGTGACGCCAAAATGAATGGGAGTTAATGGAATGCTAACGCAAGTGAAGTTCTGCTAAAAGATGGCGGCACGCGGCCAACTTCAACTTCCGGTCGAGTTCCTTGCCCCCTGCTTTGAACTTCCGAACTGATTCAAATGATTCGCGAACCTGCTACGAACTTCCGAACTGATTCAAATGATTCGCGAAGTGAACCCGCTACGAACTCACGAACTGACTCAAATGATTCGCGATCCCGCTACGAACTCCCGAAGTGATTCAAATGATTCGCGATCCCCAAACTGACTCAAATGATTCGCGACCCCCATAACTGACTCAAATGATTCGCGATCCCGCTACGAACTCCCGAACTGATTCAAATGATTCGCGATCCCGCTCCGACCTCCCAAACTGACTCAAATGATTCGCGATCCCGCTACGAACTCCCGAACTGATTCAAATGATTCGCGATCCCCAAACTGACTCAAATGATTCGCGATCCCCAAACTGACTCAAATGATTCGCGATCCCGCTCCGAACTCCCGAACTGACTCAAATTATTCGCGAACCCGCTCTGAACTCTGACATATATTCAGATATAAATGTAATTAAAAAAATAAATTAATAAATTAATTTTAGATTTTCAAATATTGCACCTGTCAAACATAGTCTATTTTGCTGTCAATACTGTTGACGGTGTCCTTTATCAGTAGGCTTTATATTTATGCTCAACGTGAAGTATAGATACTGTTGTCATGAAGACAAGACCCTGGTCTGTCGGCGGTCTCCCTCTATGTCCCCTACAGCAGCAGCAGCGATTCTGGTGTGTAAAGACCATAGACTGTATAAAAACACAGAAAACGCGAAGCAGCCGCCACGCAGCAGAAGCGTCACGCTCATGACACGCAGTGTGTCACCAGCCTGAGACTCAGGAGGAAAAGCTGGGTAATAATTGATTATCTATCAATAAATAACCCAGCAAGCAATAGCCGTCATTTCAACGTCTGGGTTAAATATAGACCAGATATAGTCCGGCTATGTGTAACCCACTTTTAGCCCAAATAACATTTAATCTGGATAAATGTATTTTTTTTGCAAAATAACTTGTGAGATGTATGATATTCCATCATGTACGCAGAGTCTAACGTGATTACAAGTTGTTTGGTTTACTTTATTTTACATGTTATATGTGTAGGCTGTGCGTAGCCACGATTTAGCTCGTATTTAGACCCGGCTATTGTAGCCCACTTTTTGTCAAAACTGATTAATTGTATTTTTTTGCCAGGCAGTGCATGAAATGGTTAATATTCAATCATGTTCGCATTGGTATGATATCAAGGTTCAATACGTCATTTCACGGCATGGTAGATCACGATTTAGCTCCGAATTGGACGGGCTATATGCGGTCTGCTTTAGCCCACCTGGCGAAATCAAGGCAATCTGGTCTATGTACGGCTTGGCCCAGATTCAGACCAGCGACCTAGAATATTAGTCTTTGAAATGTTTTCGCTTACACAGCTTAATATATATTTTCTGTCAAACAGTCATACACAATCTACGATAAAAATATCTAATCAAATGCAATTCCATTTCCCAACCGCTAGATGGCACAATTGAAACACTACTGAGACATGTCTACTGGAACTAATGCCATTGCGTGACTAGATCACTTAAGCCAAATCTCGCGATAAACATTTCCGCCATTTTATTTTACACGAGGCAGCTGTCGGAGAGCAACGGGTGAGCAACAGTCTGAGTGAAAACCTTCACATTTCTACTTCGATCTTGTAAGTATGCGTGTTATTTTTTATATGTTTATTGTTTAAATTAGTTAGCTGTTATTATGTGTAGAAACCGTGACATTTTAACATTAACATTGCAGAGTACTACTTTTCTCCAAAAAGTTAACGTTACCTTGCACGTGTTATTGCAAATGTATCTAAATTCAATGAATGTGGTAAGCATGAAACTAATTTATTTGTATTTAAATTAGAGTTGATTTAAAGCAAATTCTGTAAGTACTTTACATAAAATTTAACAGCAGCATAGTGCAACATGAAAAGTAAAAAAAAAAAATCCTCTCCATTTAATATAAGGTAGTGGGAAACATAAAGTCTTTAAACTTGTTTGTAAATAATTAAAATATGCAGCATACATTCAGTTTTCAGTGAATTTGTTTCAGATATAAATTTGAATGCTGCTTCTCCATGTTTTGTTTTGACTTTGGAGATATAAAAGTAGCTGGCTACTGTCCCAGATGTCCTGAGAGGTCTGCTCTGGATGGTTCATAGTGCATCAGAAGATTAGAAATTTACTTTGGCCTTAAAATGTTAATTTAATAACCAACTGTAGTTTTTGGATATTAATTTTTTGACAGACAGATAGCCAGTGTAAAAACCTCAGAACTGGAGTGATGTAATCCACTTTATTTGATTTAAAGACACTGTTTATTGGAAATTATCCTGCAATCAGTCAACAAAGTACAGCAATTGAATATACAGAACACTTCTCAGTGACTACCATTAAATGTCTTGTTACCAACATTCATCAAAATATATTTTTTTTGTGTGTGTTCAACAGAAGAAAGCCATACAGGTTTGGAACCAAGTGAAAGTGAGTAAATGATTACATGTTGTTTTTTATTTATTTATTTATTTTTTTTTTAAGTGAACTACGCCTATAAGTATTTTTTATGTTTATTAGAGTTATATGAGTAAGTGATAAAGAATGATTTATAATGATAGTTCACTTTGAAATTAAATTTTGATATGTTTAAGCTTACCTTATGGGCATCCAAGATGTAGGTGTCTTTGTTTCCGCAGTAGTTTCAATTTTTATATTTTTAGGTCAAACTGTTCTTGTCTGTCAGTCATATAATGCAGGTCTATATGGTCACCACCTGAAAGAGCATGCACAGAGAAGTCCAAATTAAACAATTCCCCACCATACACACTGATAGCCTAAGACACGAAACGAGCGGTTTGTGTCAGAAAACGAACAGTATTTATATCGTTTTACCTCTTATAACACAGCAACGTCGAAGTGATCTGAGGGCGCGCGTGCTTCGGTGTGTGTGCATTCTGGGCTGGCTTAGTCTAAGTGCGGCGCTTGCGCAAATTAAGCCAGAACGCGGACGCATCACACACCTGGAAGCACGCGAGCCCTCATATCACTTGGACGTGGCTGTGTACAAGAGGTAAAAACGATATAAATACTGTTCATTTTCTCACACAGACTGCTCGTTTAGTGTCTTAGTCCATCAATGTGTACTTACGATGGGGAATTGTTTAATTTGGACTTCTCTGTGCATGGCCTTTTTAGGTGGTGACCATAGACCTGCATTATATGACTGACAGACAAGAATAGTTTGACCTAAAAAATTTAAACTACTGCGGAAACAAAGACACCTACATCTTGGACGTCCTTAAGGTAAGCTAAAACATACCAACATTTAATTTCAAAGTGAACTATCCCTTTAAACTTGAGGGAAGAACTAAAGTAGAAATGAAAATAAAATGTTTTCACCTTCATTAAGCCCCTTTCACACTGCCATTCCGGCAAATACAGGGGTAAAGTGTTCCTGTAATTGTTCCCTGGTCGCTAGATTTGGCACTTTCACACTGCCAGTGATGACCCGGTATATGTGCGTGCTTCCACACACAATCCTTGAAGATCCCGTAACGACACGTGACATCAGCGCGTGACGTGTAATGTACGAGTCGACAAAGCTTGGCACGTTATACTTTAACTGAAGCAAGCAAACGATCTCGGCGTCAGCGCGGAAAGTGAGGAACTAACTGATCTCTGCTTCATTACAGTTTGCACATGTGTTTTCGTCGCGAATGTTGATCTTCCTTCAAAACAGCCGGTAAAAAAGTCGCGCGATAACGCGCGTCATCACTTCGATACCGAATTAGATCTGGCTTTTGTTCACACAGCGCTCGTTCCGGATCGATTACCGCAATGTTACTAGGTCCCCGACCCGGGTTCAATTCGGTAATCAATTCCGGGACGTGGTTGCTTTCACACAGAAGGCGACCAGGCAATGTTACGGGAATATTGCGGGTCCGACGTGCAGTGTGAAAGGGGCTTTAGAATGATAATTTAAAAAAATACTGTATTTCAGTTTCAAAACACATTATGGTAGTAGTTAGACATGTCTTGGAATAACAGTGTTACATAATCAATTATAATGTTAATTTTATTTCCATATTCAGAAGTTATGGATCCCAAATATCTAAGAGAATGGCGTCGCTTGAGAGATCGAGTTAATGCTCTCGCTGAAAATTAATAGGTCATTTTCATTGCCATTTAAGTGAAATTACAGAACTTGCATATATGAGCTTGAAAATGAACATTCAAAATGAACATTCGAGAAGAAAATTTCAGATATATATGTATATGTGTGTGTCTATATAGCCTATATATGTGTGTATATATATATATATATATATATGCCTTGTACAGAATTGTTCAATACGCGTATCGTTACACGCCGTATTGCATCACCACTAAGCGAGCAAAAATGTTCAATTATTGATATTAATTATAATATTGATATAAATTATTGTCTATATTGATATAAATTATATAGTCTCAATCTATATTCTGTTAACTCTATCTATTAAATCATCCTAGCAAAAGTGATTGACTAATTAGTTAAAAAGGATTGTCAACAATGTTTTTTTTTTGAGCAATAATTCTTTCCTTTTTCTCATTTGGCAGACGCAGTGATGACCAGCTTTCCATCAGCTATGGAATGTGAAATAAAAAATGCTATTTCTAATCATTTCAAACAAGCACCAGGGAGGGCAGGGGGTGGGGGTTATGGATCTAAAGTAAACAGTTAATTCTTAAAAATTAATTGTTTTACATATTTTTCCAATGTTTTATTTGTTCATTTTTATGTTTGAATGTTGTCCAAGTTGTTGTTGTCTATATAATTGTTCAAAATAAATCCCTTTATATTCAATTAGTTTGGATGGATTTTAATTTATGAGAACCTGTTATATTTGAGTGAAAAGAATCCTTATGCCTCTTTTTGTTGTCTATTACATGTATATGTAGTGTAATTGATGACTAGTCTATTCTTGGGCTATGGTTAGACGTCTATTAGATTTTCACTGACAGCCCAAAATCAGCCTTGTTTTAGCCTAGACCCATATTGCCTGTCTATTAGACGTATGTAGTTGTTTAGCGGTCTAATTGATGACTAGTCTATTCTTGGGCTATGGTTAGACGTCTATTAGACGTATATATGTAGTCATTTAATAGCTGTCTATTCTTGGGGTATGTTTAGACGTCTATTAGATTTTCACTGACAGCCCAAAATTAGCCTCGATTTAGCCTAGACGTCTCGGCTGTGTTTAGACGGCTATTAGACGTCTATTAGACGCAAAATTGCTTGCTGGGAAATCTTTAATGAAAGCACAGACTTTGAGATGATAAATAACTGGTGTAGTCTACTACGTGATACGTTACACAATTTTAAAAAGCGTGAGGATACATAACAACTTCGTTTTGTGTCAGAACTAACTTTCACACTTTCATTCATAAATTCACCTCTTTTGTGTTTAAAAAGAGACAGGGACTGAATCGCGGAAATGGAACTTGCTGTGAACGTAATAATTGATGGATGAACATCTATGCCTGGGTAGAGTACATCAGCAACCAGCGAAGAGAAAGGAAAACTAAAAGTAAAAAAAAAAAAAAAAAACGGGCATAAAGTTATTCATGCATAAAGGCTTTACGCTGGAAGTTGGACGAGTCTCAAATTTAGGGACCGTCTCTAAAGTTACATGTGATATTGTTATACACTTTTCTAACGTCAGTAGCATTTGAGGAGAATGATTTATAGTCATAAAAACAACTGTAATTGTTCATGTAGGTGTCAGCTATAATGCACAATTGAATTAAATGTTTGATATTTATTAAAATAAGCTGTAAATCATATGTAAATTATGCTACTCTTTCACATGGGCTCAAACGCAAATTTGAAGCTCAAGAGCATTTGAGGAGAAAGACTTGCAGTCATAAAACTATTGTAATGTGTTCATTTAGGTGTCAGCTACAATACACACTTTATACATTTTAAATATAAGTATAAATCATTTAGGTAAAAACGAGGCCCGTTTATCACTTTCAGGCACATTCCTGTGAAAGTTTTTTTTCAGGTTCCCTTACGACAATTACCCACGGTTTTAACAATAACACCACCAATCATCTTTCTTGTAGCCATGGTAACTGCAAATTAACCATGGTTTTGTTACTTCAAATAATAATTTACAAAGAAGTATTAATATACTGTATGCATTAGTGAGTGTGTGGTGCTTATGGGGTATGGTCACTTATTCCTTATATGAACTGTTTCAAATGCAAGACATTGATTGCATGAGATTAAGTTTGTAAATGATAGCCTGTGTCCTTTTGTAGCGTGCACATATATTTATCATCAATCTGTGAAAACTGTGACTAAATTCAGTATATATACGTCTGCCATATGTTGCCACCCCTCAAAAATTCCTCCCCCCTTCTCGCCACCCCATTAATTAATATTTTTCTAGATCCGCCCCTGACACTAATGAAGTGTGTGTTGATGGAGACCTTCAGCCGATAGCAACACTACATCTTACTGCTCATTATTAAAAACTTCGAGTGTCACGACAGACTGTGAAGCATTTTATGACTAGAATCAGTGAAATCTTTTAAAATCACTCACCAACAAACTGATGTCATGGTGCTTTTGTTGTAGGATCTGAGAGATGAGATGAAGTGATCCCTGTGTCTGGAGCTCCTGATGATTCCAGCGTCTGCTTCTCATCTGGGATCGTCCTTGACTCTCCTGCAAACAACTCTTTCCCATTCAGGATTTTTGTCTTGTTTTCCAGTACAATACATTAACCTGAGAAGCAACATGATATGATATGAAACCATGGACCCTAAAACCTGTCATAAGGGTCAGTTTTTCGAAATAGAGATGTGTACATCATCTGGAAGCTGAATAATAAACATTTAGCTGAGATACAACTGAGGGAGCAAAAAAATCTAAATATTGAGAAAATCACCTTTAAAGTTGTCCAGATGAAGTTCTTAGCAATGCATGTTACTAATGATAATACATTTTTTATATATTTACCGTAGGAACATGATCTTTACTTAATATCCTAATGATTTTTGGCATAAAAGAAAAATCTATAATTTTTACCCATACTGTCCCAAAAAGCATCATGGTTCTGCAGATCGAGCTCAATTAGGGAACAGGTTTTTAATCATAATTTTGGTGCTTGCAGTAAAAATGAGCAGGTATCTAAGAGTTTCACAGGGAATGTGAGAAATACAGATCAAACGTGTGCATCAGAACTGATGATGAGATGTTGAACTGCTTGATCGCTTATTTCACAAAATGTAACTCTATTATCGTCCAGCTCTAATCTGATAGATATTAAGATATTATAACATCATGATTTTCTATAAAGCTGCTTTGAAATGGTGTGCTTTGGGGAATCAGCTACAGAAATCAATGTAACTTGACTTGATGTTCAATTAAACGCTGAGTGGCATAATGCATCATCCTCCATCTCTGGCAATCATATCCAACACATCGAGGCAGATGCAGGACACTCATATCTTCATCTTCCTCTTCCTCCTTTGTGCATGGTTTCTATGACAACGTGATACAAATGGAAGCTGTGAATGGAGCCGCAGCAGCGTTTTGCCCTCATTCTGTCGCTTCTGCTGCTGAATCCTGATGCTTCATTATAACCCTGCTGGAAACACACACACACACACACACGTCTCGCATGATGAACGAGAGCGGCTTATGAAATTAAGTATGCCGTCACGGCAGCTGGTTACACACACACACACACACACACACACACAGCGTGTTCTGAAGTCCCTCCACAGGAAGCTCCTCTAGGAAATAAACTCAATAGCTTTATATTCCTGCAATCAATGAATCGTCCTGCGGCTCTGAATCACAGACGCAAACAATCACTCAGGAATCAGTGTGCAGCAGTATTCAGACGCCAGACACGCTTCATACTAAGAGATTGACACACGTCAGAGGAGAAACACACACACACACACACACACACAGACTAATGACATTCTGCAGAACAGCTTGAACAGCTTTTCCTGCAGAACTCCTAAATGCATAAATGAAAATGATAATTAAAAGTTTTCTAAAAGGATCACCACAAAACTTTAACAGTGCACATGCTAACTTTCACTTACAGGTTTGGATTGTTCTTATAGTCACTTCTTTCTGTAGTTACATCTGTGTGTGTGTGTGTGTGTGTGTGTGTGTGTGTGTGTGTGTGTGTTCATCTGCGGTCATGTTTTGGCATGAAAATCAGGCTTTGATTTGGGACTCATGAAACTTGGATAAGATTCAAAGCCCTACATCTAAAGTGGGTTTGAATAGAGACCAGTCTGACTCTTCTCGTGCAGGAATCATGATCAACGGAGGATTTTCCCACAGACTCATCATCTACTGTCCAATGTAGTCAGTGAGAACTGAAAAACCACAGCTGAAATTAGACAGACAATAACAACTAACAATTCAGAAGGTTTGAATGGGGGGGGGGGGGGTAGTTCTGCCATAGAAAGATGTAACTCAAGTCTAATGAACATCCTTTATGTCTGAGGAAAGCACATTGATCTGATTTAGTGAGTTTCTCCTGCAGCAGATTCAATGGAGAACAATGGAAATGTTCGTCTGGTCTTTGGGTCTAATCTCAGCTCATTAAATCAAACTCAATTAACAGGACTGCCACTGATACCCAAGAGCTCGCTTTTACCTTTAAGTGTTTCTGGAAAGGTTTATATTTTCAAGCATGAAAGGCATCTCTCGGCTGGAAATGGGAGGTTTATTGGAGGTCATGTGTGATATTTGGCTTGATGGCTGTGTGTTTCAGCTGGCATTGATTTCTCATCACTCAAACTGTCTGACCTGCTATTTTCTCTTTTTTCAGCACACCTGTTGAAAAATAAATATGTACATGATATTAATTAATTGAATGAAATTAAAGTGAACCAATGAGACTCATCAAACAAAGATGAAGTGGAACTCAAACTTAGTTATCCCGCGTCATGCATTTGATCTTTTAATCCGGATGTTTTTTCAGAATTACTCCAGAGAGGAGATCACAGATGTACAGCTTCTTCACTAAAGGTGTGGAATAACTAACGGTGCGTCTCACAGCGGCTGGTTATTACGCTCACAGCTGTAAATCTACAGCACATTTACAGCAGACTCCATCAAAGTGTCAACACTGAATGTACCTTTTTATTTTATGTCACAGTTATATATTTCTCTGCAGGTTGTATCAGTTATTATCAGCTCATCTCAGTGCTACCGCGTTGGGTTATAAATAAAATGAGCATGTTGAATTCTCTAACATCATTAAGGAGTCTGAGTTATAATTACTCCAAATGAAGGCCAGTGAGGTCGTGTTCGTTTGTTCATTTTTTCTGTTCTTGCTGTAATCAATCATCAATGATTGCTCAATGATTGATGACCACTTGTCCACGGCATCCTGTTGAGCCGGAGAGACCCTCGGGATGGAGGAAAATACCGGATCTCAAATGAGATCAAAGTGCTGCAGATCAGTGTATGATCCCTGTCCTCTAATACGCTGAATGAAAAGCTGTTTCATGGCAGCTCTTGTGCTGGTTATAAAGCAAACTCAAATGAAGTTGGATATATTGCCTGTGACAAGATTGAATTGTTTTTACAGTCCCCTCGTGGCTTCATCCTAATGTATTGGAGCTTTTTCAAAGACGGCTTGTTTTTTACGAGCGAGGTTATCACTGTTTACATCCAGAAGTAAGATGCAGCACATGTAGGTCATTGCTGAGAATAGAGATGCGCTGCCCTGAGCTTGAAGACGTTTGGCAAGAAATCTTTTCCCTGCTAGGACAGCCATTCCAGTAAGACTCGACGATTTAGAGGCTGAACTAACATTTAATTGGGCTTGTGGGTATAAAGGTACAGCTGAAATCTCATCGTGTCGAGCGAGGGATCAAACCGTTCATCAAAACACATCATGAGGAATCTTTTAGAACCAAACATTCTCTCCACTGTCAAGAAGAGCATGAAAACTAAGGCTGTGCCTAAGAATAGCACACTAGTTTTTGCACATCTATAGTATGAACACTGGGCTATTGCTCAATTTCAGACATGTAGAGGTCAGGCAGTCATGTTCTACTTACAGCTGCTGTAGATATTTAAAGCCACAGCAGCAGGAAAACAGCCTCTTTAATATTGAGGATCAGAGAGCAGGTAATACATGCTCATGACAAATTAAATCATGACTGACATAGATTATGATATGAACCCATCTTTAGAGTTCAGACAGTTCAGAAAGCCACCTGGGGAAGTCGTGGCCTAATGGTTAGAGGGTTGGACTCCCAATCGAAGGGTTGTGAGTTCTAGTCCCGGGCCGGCAGGAATTGTGGGTGGGGGGGAGTGCATGTACAGTTCTCTCTCCACCTTCAATACCACGACTGAGGTGCCCTTGAGCAAGGCACTGAACCCCCAACTGCTCCCCGGGCGCCGCAGCATAAATGATGAACACTGCTCCGGGTGTGTGCTCACAGTGTGTGTGTGTGTGTGTGTGTTCACTGCTCTGTGTGTGTGTACTTCAGATGGGTTAAATGCAGAGCACGAATTCTGAGTATGGGTCACCATACACCACACTGACTTCCATTCATACGCATGAGAATGTGTCAAAAAAATTCGCATTTTGCTGCGTTCCAAAGTTCAAGTTTGGTGAACTTTGACCTGTGAATTCACATCACGTGACGTGTGACGTGTGAACAGTAGAAGATCAATACGGTACTGCGTGACCTCTCTGTACAGAAATTCAAAAATGGAGGAAGCGCTAATTTTACAGTAGGAGTAAAATCTTTGTGTGTCACCGCTAGTGGCAGGCGCACATATCGGTGACGGGTCGAGTGGCAGGTCTCAGTGGTTTTCCCCTTCTCTAATTTTAGTTCAGTGATGTTTCTGTGTGGGTAGCAGACGTGGGTAGAGTACCCAAAAACTTTACCCAAGTAAAAGTAAAAGTAATTCTAGAAATATTTACTCAAGTAAAAGTAAAAGTACTAGTCTTGAATAGTTACTTAAGTAAGAGTAAAAGAGTATCGGATAAAAAATCTACTCAAGTAGTTAGTTAGAGCCTATTTTTATTTAGATATATAGATAAAATTTATGTAATATATATTTGTGTTTATAAATGTATATATTTCATCAGCCTTTAATCCAATTTCTGTAATTTATTATAAAACCCTGTCTGTTTACTTAAGTAACAGATATAGGTGTCATGCCATAACATATTTTTAATACGACTGACTTTATATTAAATGTGAATTTAACATTGAAAGTTAATGTGATATAAATATTGCTACTAATCTTTCATTGTTCAGAAAGAGAGCAAATAACATTTACATTAAACATAATTTTCACTGACAGTCTAGATTTCATTCACTCTCAGAAACTACCATTAAAATCACTGAAACTGTTAACAGTGTGAAATCAATATCTTAATTATAGATTCGTACACACATCTGCACTTTGTTGTTTCTGACTAGAGAATTCGCCAGAAAGAGGTTTTCAGTCAGTGAGCGAGTGAAGGAAGCACCGACATTTCAGCGATGACTCATCGGAACACCTCTGATTGGCCATTGCATTCAAAAGCTCAACAGAATGGTTATAATTCGCAGCGCTGTAAAACGCGTCTGTCTCTGGCTCAGCGCCAGCAAGCGATCACAGATCTGAATTTAGCAGCTGATGATATGACTTGCTGAACGTACTCGCACCGGTGTGATTGTATTAAAATTAATAAAATCTTAATCGGCTATTTTTTGTCTTTTGGAAGCTGCATTCAACCTGTTATAAGCCACACACGTACAACAAACTACTGTCATAGTGGTATCGTGTACTGTAATCGAATGTAGCCCAAGTTATTACCTGTTAAACAGTAGACAGCACACGCGGTGTTCATCTAATAAGGATCTCCACCGCAAGCAAATAATAGCCTTTGCAGATTTGCTTTCAATTCAGTGCAGTTCCATAGCCCCGTTTTCAACGCTGCTGATGATAAACGTTACAACTCTGAGTGAACCGCTTCAGACGCTCAGTGCGTGCCGCAGGGAACTGAACGAATCATTCAAACTGATTCATGAACCAATTCACTCGTTTGCCAATTGGATTGATCAAGCCTCTGAACAGAGTTGACTCAAAAGAATGAATCATTTGCGAATGTGCATCGCTCATTGCCCAGAGAAAAGTAGACGGCGCGTTTGGAATAAACTGAAGCATTTATAACATTTATTGCATTAAGATAAAGTAACGAGAGGAGTGTCGCCTACAGTAACGAAGTAAAAGTACAGATATTTTCCAAAAAATTTACTCAAGTAAGAGTATAAAGTACCCATCTTTAAATATACTCCGAAAAGTATTAGTTACCCCAAAAATTACTCAAGTAAATGTAACGAAGTAAATGTAACTCGTTACTACCCACCTCTGGTGGGTAGGTGATGGTGTTGATGGGTGGAGTTTAGTTCAGTGATGTTTCTGTGTGGGTAGGTGATGGTGTTGATGGGTGGAGTTTAGTTCAGTCATGTTTCTGTGTGGGTAGGTGATGGTGTTGATGGGTGGAGTTTAGTTCAGTGACGTTTCTGTGTGGGTAGGTGATGGTGTTGATGGGTGGAGTTTAGTTCAGTGATGTTTCTGTGTGGGTAGGTGATGGTGTTGATGGGTGGAGTTTAGTTCAGTCATGTTTCTGTGTGGGTAGGTGATGGTGTTGATGGGTGGAGTTTAGTTCAGTGACGTTTCTGTGTGGGTAGGTGATGGTGTTGATGGGTGGAGTTTAGTTCAGTGACGTTTCTGTGTGGGTAGGTGATGGTGTTGATGGGTGGAGTTTAGTTCAGTGATGTTTCTGTGTGGGTAGGTGATGGTGTTGATGGGTGGAGTTTAGTTCAGTGACGTTTCTGTGTGGGTAGGTGATGGTGTTGATGGGTGGAGTTTAGTTCAGTCATGTTTCTGTGTGGGTAGGTGATGGTGTTGATGGGTGGAGTTTAGTTCAGTGATGTTTCTGTGTGTGTAGGTGATGGTGTTGATGGGTGGAGTTTAGTTCAGTGACGTTTCTGTGTGGGTAGGTGATGGTGTTGATGGGTGGAGTTTAGTTCAGTGATGTTTCTGTGTGGGTAGGTGATGGTGTTGATGGGTGGAGTTTAGTTCAGTGACGTTTCTGTGTGGGTAGGTGATGGTGTTGATGGGTGGAGTTTAGTTCAGTGACGTTTCTGTGTGGGTAGGTGATGGTGTTGATGGGTGGAGTTTAGTTCAGTGATGTTTCTGTGTGGGTAGGTGATGGTGTTGATGGGTGGAGTTTAGTTCAGTGACGTTTCTGTGTGGGTAGGTGATGGTGTTGATGGGTGGAGTTTAGTTCAGTGACGTTTCTGTGTGGGTAGGTTATGGTGTTGATGGGTGGAGTTTAGTTTCGTGTGTCAGACTGAAGCAGCAGCAGCTCGCGGAGGTTTAGTCGGATGAAACTCGCTTTGACCGTCGCAGACTTTCTCAGATGAGTTGTTTTCAGTCTGAGTTCTAGTCTGGAGGACTAGTTTAGTTTAGTGATGTCCGGGTCGCGCGCGCAGCGGTCAGGTTGTGTGATCATGTGAAGGTGATTATCAGCGGAGGATCGAGGATCGAGCTGCGGGAGGATGAATGTATTTCTCCGGCTCGGATTCTCATTTCTGCTGCTCTTCTGCGCGTCTGTTTCTGCTCAAGGTGAAATATCGATATTAATATTTACACTGTATAATTCTTACTTCACTGCTGTAGTGACGAGCATCATCAGTATCTGTTGCGTTTCTACTGCTGTCGGTCAACTTCACGTGTTGAAGTGTGAGATGTGATATATGACAGACTCCGGACACATGACTGTTTATTCATCGGTAATGTGTGTGTGTTTAGGTCCAGAATGTGGAGCTGGATGTCATCAACACCACGGCTTCTGTGAGCAGTCTGGAGAATGCAGGTGTGTGTGTGTGTGTGTGTGTGTGAGGGTGAGTGTTTGTGTGTGTTAGATGTCATTAATCTTTTTAGTAACAATTGAACAATTGAATGCTGTCAGTGTGTAAGAGATTTTAATCTATCAGTAGAAGTCTCCAGAGACTCTTGCATGTTTTATGGATGTTCTTTAGCAGCAGTTAAAGGTCAGTGACATTAGTTTGGATGTGTGTTGTAAAGCAGGTGTGTGTGTGTTACAGGTGCAGAGCAGGTTGGCGCGGTGCGGTGTGTGATCAGTGTGTTCCTTCACCTGACTGTGTTCACGGAGTGTGTGAAGAGCCCGGGCAGTGTGTCTGTGAGCGCGGATGGACAGGAGCTCGCTGCGATCGAGGTCCAGTGTCCTACATGACTTTATTAAAGAGTATCAGCAGAGATGATGCAGGGCCAGAACTCTTTGAAACAGAACATGTGTGTGAACGCTGGAGCTGTGCTGTGACAGTAACTGTGTGCATCTGTTGTTTTCTCTCAGAGGTTCACCGGTGTTCATCAAAGCTCTGCTCGGGAAACTCTACCTGTGTGCAGACCGGACGAGGAGGACACGTCTGTCTCTGTTCTCCTGGATACACCGGAGAAAACTGCCAGCTGAAGACAGGAGCGTGTTCAGAGAACGGGTAACACTGAGATGGCACGACAGACCATTACCTCTGTTACATATCTATGGATTGAAAAACTAGAAAATATCAGTCACATGAAGCTGCTGTGGACGTGAGATCATCCAATGCTGCCATGAATTACTCATCTTTATTTCACTGATGCTAGATCAGTTTATCAGGCATGTACACCTCTGATCAGATGAGACAAATGAATAGACAGCATCTTTACTTTACACTTAAACATGTCTGAACTTCACTGCATTGGATGCAAAATATCAAACCAAGTTGTGTTTGTGTTTAAATGATGCAGAAGCTGTTTTCACAACTAACTGATCTGGAAGTGTATTCTAATGACTGTATGACGTCAGCTCTACTCACATGAACAAATGAAAATGTTACGTAAAGTTTGGCATCCAAACAAAAGGTCATCACCTTAATTTCTATAACATTTTATACAACACAGAGTGTTTCACAGCAGCTTCTCAGTAACAAACAGGAAACTACCAGAATCAGTGATGCAAACGTCATCAAATATGACTCAAACTCAAATTCAGCTGTGGAGCAGCTCTACAGAAGTCATTATTCACGTCATTTCAGTTTGACTTTAGTTGCATGAAGTGACAGAAAGTGTGTGTGTTGGTGAAAGTGACGTGTTTCCTCTCATCCGCAGCTCTCGCTGTCAGAACGGAGGAAGCTGTGTGAACACGAGTGGCTTTGACAGCCGTTCCTCTTGTCTCTGTGCACCTGGATTCACTGGCTCTGTCTGTGAGAAGGAGCTTGATGTCTGCGAGCCCAATCCGTGTGTGAACGGTGGCAGATGCGTCCAGCGTGACCCGACCTACACCTGCGTCTGTCCGCCGCTCTTCTCCGGGCCGGTTTGTGACGTCAGTCTCTCTGTGTGTTCCAGCGATCGCTGTATGAACGGAGGCACCTGCTCTAACGACACACTCGGCCGGATCCGCTGCGTCTGCCCGCCCAGATTCACCGGCCCGTCCTGTGAGCTCCACGTCAGCCAGCTCAAGCCCAAGCCCCGAGCGAGAGCGCTAGGTCCGGGTTACCACACCGCAGCAGCTCACACTTTCCACAAGCTGCTGCGTCCGTCCGAGCGAGAGCCACTCCAGCCGTCCGGTCCACTGGTCACCCGCAGCCAGATCATCTGCTTCTCTGTCCTGGGTCTCCTCACCTGTCTGGTGATCCTGGTCACGTCGGGTATCGTCTTCTTCTCCCGCTGTGAGACGTGGATGGCCAACACTAAATACAGCCAGCTGGTGCGACAGCAGAGAGATCAGCTCCTGAGAGCATCTGACCTCGAGCAGCGTTCACTCAACATCATCCTGCCGGAGAACATCAGGATGAGCAACTACAGCAGGCTTTACACGTCTATATGAAGCTGACGCGTGCGTCTGGACGAGACCCAGACGAGAGGTTTGGTGCTTTAGTCTCTCGTGTGGAAAACAGCTGTAGGATTTCATGGTTTTATTGCTGGATTACATGCATATATTAAACGAGCAACACTCACGGCTCTCTCTCGTTCAGAAGACTGGTGAAGTGAATGGTTCTCACTTATCTCTAGTTATCACACATAACCTGGTTTAATGGAGGTGAATGGATGAAGGGTTCACCACGGCGTGTTACGACTCACGAGCTGGCCATTATCGTCATGTTTTCATCACCTGAGCATTTTGTAATCTTTACTTTTCATGCATATATTTACATGCGAACAAATGATTAATGTAGCACTAAATAAACCATTGTTTTCATCTCCATGAACAACGTAGTCTGTTCATGTTTCTTCTGAATTGATGCTG
Source organism: Carassius gibelio (assembly GCF_023724105.1). Lineage (NCBI taxonomy): Eukaryota > Metazoa > Chordata > Actinopteri > Cypriniformes > Cyprinidae > Carassius > Carassius gibelio. The sequence continues at coordinate 27,210,336 of NC_068387.1, forward strand.
TCTTGGCAGTATGGTTGTGCATTTTATTTAGTGTTTTTTTTATACAGGGTTTCTGTGGGCCTTAAAAACTCTTACATTCATAATCGCATGGAATTAAATGTTGCATTCACTGCGAAAAACAAAAACAAAACACAAATATAGTACAAATATCAGAACATTCTTAAATCAATTTTGTGCAAATGTAAAATGTCTTGTTTTTTTTTCTTAGCCCAATGACAGATATTTAACAATGCCATTCACAATAGCTGATACTGATCCTGTATTGTTGTAAATCTCGATGTGTGGATCATGTTTAGTGTCTGAATCGGTAATCTGCAGAGGGACAGGTGACGGTCTCTGTCGCCATCTGCCGGTTATACTCGGAATGACGTTAAGGGACATGTTTCACTTTCTCCGGGTCTTCACGTGCTCACCTTTGTACGTTAATTATTTCAGAATCTAATAAAAACGTTTGTTACATCATAAGATTTCTTCGGGTACCTCTTTCAATCGTGTCCTGCGTCACGTGACGCGTCGGTTCACCAGCAGGCGGCGGGAGCGCGCGCGTCATCCGTCACACCGCGAGCAGGTGAGAGATCAGCACGAGCGTCTGATGAGCGTGTAATGATGTGTCGTGTGTCATTCGAGTGATGAGCTGGAGTCAGTGTATGCGGCTTCAGGGCGATGTCCTGATGAAGTGTAGGAGGATCAGAGGAGAAGCTGAAAATAGCTGTGAACCCATTGACCCCTGAGCAGAAAACTACACTTGTGTCTCGGGCTTCAGAGAATTTCCAGGAATCAAACCCCAGCGACACGATTCTGAATGTGTCTTTTGTTCATGTTCTGCTTACATAAAAACACACTGTTTACAGTAGCATCATCAAAAACGTGGAGGAGAAAATAATCATTTAGCTGCGTGTTATAAGATGCATCATTCCACTCCTGAGTGCATCACATCATCAGTAAAACATCTTTGACACGTGCAGATAATGTAATGCTCTCACATAACCTCTCATACATTATTGGGAGGATTTCTTCTGTATATAATGATAATGAAGTGATTTTTTACAGTGTAAACCACACTTAAATTCCTTAACCGTGATGTTTTATTAATCACTTCTGAGTTATTTAGGGTCTGAGATATTAGCTGATGATGATTTATATGTGCACAGATCAGAAAGATCTGACTAAGCAAGAAAGAAGCCATGTTTACAAGCAGTGTTGGACGTGATTTACAGTAAAGAGGTGAATGCATCACAATCAGAGCTGTTAGAGTCACTACAGTAAAGTAAGTTTGATGCAGTAATCATTCCTGTTTCCTGCGTGATGAAGGTGTTTATAACTCAAAGTGATTGTTTCTCGTCTCTGGTTGTCCAGGGCTGAGGTTTGTTTCTGAAGAACCTCTAAAGCTATCAGTAAGCCCGTCTCACATCTCTGTTATTAGTGGGTGAATGAGAGAAAGACCTGCAGATGTATTCATTATCTCTTCTATTGTCATCTAAGGAGAATTACTGGAGAGCGTTTGCGTTCGTCACATTAAAATCTTTTATGTTTTGACTCTGTCTCTGATGTGCCTCTGATGAACCTAGAGAAGCATTTATGGCATCATCTCATCATTTTTTTTTTTTTTACGAAACCACAGCTAAACGCCTCAGTTTGTGCATTTGCTGCCGGCTGTTTACGAAACATCTACATGAAGAGTTTCCACGTGACGCGACTCATCTGATCCAGTTCTAGCAGATCAGGATGGAGTTTAGAAGTTCAGCCAAAAATTAAAATCTGGCCCGAGGTTTGCATTTTTGGATCAAAAACTCCTTTAAGGATTTGTTTCTGTCATGGGGAGGGTTAGTGGTTTAGGGCTGGTGAGTGAAAGGTTGAAGGTTTGATCCTAAAGGTCCTCATGATCTGAGTTTAGATGCTGATTCGGTCTCAGATGTGTGATTTTAATGTGACCCTCAGGGTTTGATTTCAGTGAAAACCTGATTATGAAAACCTGAAGCCTCCAGCTGTATTCAGGAACAGGCCGTTCACACTGAAATCAGTTTCTGTTCTGCTTCTAATCTGTTGTTCTTATAGCTCTCTGTAAACACACAGTTGTTCCTCACATCAGATTAAAGCTCTACTGGACTTGTGTTCATCCAGATGTGTTTGTAGAACAGGAGCTGAACATGACAGAGATCTGTGTTGTGGGCTAATATTTCACATCCTTTTGGTCTGTGTTTGTAACGCGATCAGAGGAGCGTCAGAGATGATGGTGAGCAGATGGAGAGAGTCCTGTGGAGAATCACATTACTGAGAGCAGATTGAGTCTGATGATCTTCATCTGTCGGATCAGAGCAGCTCAAGCTCTGGATCGGCTCGGTCTGCACCTACACTCAATACACACACAACAGAGGTCTCTGAAATACACGTTTATAACGCTGCAGAATAGAACTATATTATCATCCAGCTCTAATCTGATAGACATGACCAGGGGCGGATCTAGAAAAATATTAATTAATGGGGTGGTGAGAAGGGGGCAGGAATTTTTGAGGGGTGACAACATATGGCAGATGTATATGTACTGAATTTAGTCATAGTTATCACAGTTTGATGATAAATATATGTGCACACTACAAAAGGACACAGACTATCATTTACAAACTTAATCTCATGCAATCAATGTCTTGCATTTGAAACAGTTCATATAAGGAATAAGTGACCATACCCCATAAGCACCACACACTCACTAATGCATACAGTATATTAATACTTCTTTGTAAATTATTATTTGAAGTAACAAAACCATGGTTAATTTGCAGTTACCATGGCTACAAGAACAATGATTTGTGGTGTTATTGTTAAAACCGTGGGTAATTGTCGTAAGGGAACCTGAAAAAAAAACTTTCACAGGAATGTGCCTGAAAGTGATAAACGGGCCTCGTTTTTACCTAAATGATTTATACTTATATTTAAAATGTATAAAGTGTGTATTGTAGCTGACACCTAAATGAACACATTACAATTGTTTTATGACTGCAAGTCTTTCTCCTCAAATGCTCTTGAGCTTCAAATTAGCGTTTGAGCCCATGTGAAAGAGTAGCATAATTTACATATGATTTACAGGTTATTTTAATAAATATTAAGCATTTAATTTAATTGTGCTTTATAGCTGACACCTACATGAACATTTAAAGTTGTTTTTGTGACTATAAGTCATTCTCCTCAAATGCTACTGACGTTAGAAAAGTGTATAACAATATCGCATGTAACTTTAGAGACGGTCCCTAAATTTGAGACTCGTCCAACTTCCAGCGTAAAGCCTTTATGCATGAATAACTTTATGCCCGTTTTTTTTTTTTTTTTACTTTTAGTTTTCCTTTCTCTTCCCTGGATTGCTGATGTACTCTACGCACGTCCTGATTTTGCCAAGTCCGATGTGTTCCTAGGTCAACATATTTTGTTGACCCTGGAACAACATTTTACTCCAAAAATATATTCTTAACCATATCCCTACACCTAAACCTAACCTTAACCATGAGTAATCCCTAAAATCAGAGGAAATGATAGATTAATGACACTGATGTACAAGCACCAAACACTGATTTTAAGCATAAACTTCACAAAATCTATAAACTGGTTCTTCAAATCTGATTGGTTAATCACAATGTTGTTCTAGGGTCAACAACGATGTTGTCCCAGGAACACTTGGTAAAATCAGGGTTAGGCGTACTCTACCCAGGCATAGATGTTCATCCATCAATTATGAACATTCAGCCGCAAACACGAGGTGCGAGCGCGGATAGGAGAATGGAGGATTTTTTTTTCAGACAGTATGATGTCCCCTCTGGGAGTTGGTGCTCTAAGCAGACTGTGTACTCTACGTTTAGGGAGCGACGGAACTGAACACCTTTAATATTGCAGACACTAGTCCATATCGAGATTTGATTTTGATTTATTCATTCAGAAATGGCCGAATTCCGTGACGTTCTTCTTTATACAGCAAGCTCCATTTCCGCGATTCCGCGATCGTTTGAGTCAGTTATGGGGATCGTGAATCATTTGAATCAGTTCGGGAGTTCGTAGCGGGATCGCGAATCATTTGAGTCAGTTATGGGGATCGCGAATCATTTGAGTCAGTTTGGGAGTTTGGAGCGGGATCGCGAATCATTTGAGTCAGTTATGGGGATCATGAATCATTTGAATCAGTTCGGGAGTTCGTAGCGGGATCGCGAATCATTTGAGTCAGTTATGGGGATCGCGAATCATTTGAGTCAGTTTGGGAGTTTGGAGCGGGATCGCGAATCATTTGAGTCAGTTATGGGGATCATGAATCATTTGAATCAGTTCGGGAGTTCGTAGCGGGATCGCGAATCATTTGAGTCAGTTATGGGGATCGCGAATCATTTGAGTCAGTTTGGGAGTTCGGAGCGGGATCGCGAATCATTTGAGTCAGTTATGGGGATCGTGAATCATTTGAGTCAGTTTGGGGATCGCGAATCATTTGAGTCAGTTTGGGAGTTCGGAGTGGGATCGCGAATCATTTGAGTCAGTTATGGGGATCGTGAATCATTTGAGTCAGTTTGGGGATCGTGAATCATTTGAGTCAGTTTGGGAGTTCGGAGCGGGATCGCGAATCATTTGAGTCAGTTTGGGAGTTCGGAGTGGGATCGCGAATCATTTGAGTCAGTTATGGGGATCGTGAATCATTTGAGTCATATTGGGGATCGTGAATCATTTGAATCAGTTCGGGAGTTCGTAACGGGATCGCGAATCATTTGAGTCAGTTATGGGGATCGCGAATCATTTGAGTCAGTTTGGGAGTTCGGAGCGGGATCGCGAATCATTTGAGTCAGTTTGGGGATCGCAAATCATTTGAGTCAGTTTGAGAGTTCGGAGCGGGATCGCGAATCATTTGAGTCAGTTTGGGGATCGCGAATCATTTGAATCAGTTCGGGAGTTCGGAGCGGGTTCGCGAATCATTTGAGTCAGTTATGGGGATCATGAATCATTTGAATCAGTTCGGGAGTTCGTAGCGGGATCGCGAATCATTTGAGTCAGTTATGGGGATCGCGAATCATTTGAGTCAGTTTGGGAGTTCGGAGCGGGATCGCGAATCATTTGAGTCAGTTATGGGGATCGTGAATCATTTGAGTCAGTTTGGGGATCGTGAATCATTTGAGTCAGTTTGGGAGTTCGGAGTGGGATCGCGAATCATTTGAGTCAGTTATGGGGATCGTGAATCATTTGAGTCAGTTTGGGGATCGTGAATCATTTGAGTCAGTTTGGGAGTTCGGAGCGGGATCGCGAATCATTTGAGTCAGTTATGGGGATCGCGAATCATTTGAGTCAGTTTGGGAGTTCGGAGTGGGATCGCGAATCATTTGAGTCAGTTATGGGGATCGTGAATCATTTGAGTCAGTTTGGGGATCGTGAATCATTTGAATCAGTTCGGGAGTTCGTAACGGGATCGCGAATCATTTGAGTCAGTTATGGGGATCGCGAATCATTTGAGTCAGTTTGGGAGTTCGGAGCGGGATCGCGAATCATTTGAGTCAGTTTGGGGATCGCGAATCATTTGAGTCAGTTTGAGAGTTCGGAGCGGGATCGCGAATCATTTGAGTCAGTTTGGGGATCGCGAATCATTTGAATCAGTTCGGGAGTTCGGAGCGGGTTCGCGAATCATTGGAATCAGTTCAGAAGTTCGTAGAAGGTTTGCGAATCATTTGAGTCAGTTCGGGAGTTCAAAGCGGGTTCGCGAATCATTTGAATCAGTTCGGGAGTTCGTAGCAGGTTCGCGAATCATTTGAGTCAGTTTGGGGATCACGAATCATTTGAATCAGTTCGGGAGTTCGTAGCAGGTTCGCGAATCATTTGAGTCAGTTTGGGGATCACGAATCATTTGAATCAGTTCGGGAGTTCTGAGCGGGATCACGAATCATGAAAGATTCGCGTTTGTAAATTTTCAAATTGCCCATAACCTTTAATTTGTTGCTGCCAACTTAACAACTGGGACGTGTGTCACTGTGAGGATCTATAAATCATACAGAATTAGTTTTTTGAGATTGTAAAAATGCAGAATGTTTCCTGTGAGAGGTAGGTTTAGGTGTAAGGAGATAGAAAATACAGTTTGCACAGTATAAAAACCATTACACCTGTGGAGAGTCCTCATAGACCACAAATGCAAGTGTGTGTGTGTGTGTGTGTGTGTGTGTGTGTGTGTGTGTGTGTGAAAAGAGCTGTAGAAACACATATGATTTGTCTCTTACACACAGATGAAGGGAGGTTTAGTTTGTCCTCGTTCGACCTCAGAGCTCTGCACATGTGCTCCTCCGTCTGTGTCTCACTGCAGATAACCCTGACCAGAGAGACATGGTAGTGATAGACACACACACACACACATGCACGCACATGCACACTCACACTCACTCACACACACACATGCACGCACACTCTCACACTCTCACACACACACACACACACACACACACACACACACACACACACTCACACACACTCACACTTACTCAAAACACATACTCACACACATGGATCGATTGCATAAGGAGCACATGATAAAGCTGCTGATTTGCTGGAGAGACAGGTGGGACTTTGTCTCCCATGGCAACGGACATGTGATGAAACACACTTTACCTGCAGCATGTTCCTCTGACCGGTGTTCGCATCAACACAGAAATACAGATACATACATGGATATTAGTTGATCAGAATATTCCACAGCAGAGACAGAACACATTCTTGTAGCACACGGAGAAAAGAAAGCAAACATGAGTTTGAGCAGAAAGCAGCTCTGAAGTCATCAGTCATCAGAGATCTGCATGTGAAGTCTTTCTGATGGGGACTGTGTCACTCATGATGCTGACCAGTGAGTGCACTTCATAGCTCACATGTTAGCCTTTGACCTCCTGGAATCTGTCAGATGTTTGGCAGTGTGTGTGTTTAGGGAAAACCTGTCTAAATAATTACAGTATATCTTAAATATTGAGTATATCTGAGATGTTGCATTTAAGGATGAGCACATAACCTTAGCTGAAGATGATGATGACGATCTCAGGAGAAATACATGTCATATTATTATGCAAACACTTTTACCCATCACGCACAGATTCATATTTAATCTGGAGAAGTGAGTCAGTTACAGTGTGGACATGAAAGCAGCGGCACTGGTGAAGGCTTGATAAGAGCATGAATGTGAGGAGAAAGTGAGGCATCTGTTACTGACTCCAGCTTCACGTCGCTTGTATTAATATCCTGCGGCTGGAAGCAGATTGCAGTGGTGTTATATCTGCATTCCAAACTCAAACACACTCATGTTTGGGATTTACTTGGAAATGTTCGCTTAGAAAGTGCTAGTGTATGCCACGAATCATTTCAAAGAAATGGCAAGACTGAACTAAACATTAAATATAGACATTAAAAAGTAGAAAGAATGAAATATGTTTTTCTTTTTAAAACATGCTCCAGTAACCCTTATTTACAACTTTACAAATATATATTTTGGTTAACATGAACTGACTCTGAACAGCATTTATTAATCTCAGCTAATGTTAATCTCAACATTTATTACCACATGTTTAAGATCAAAAGCTGTATCTGTTAATAGTTAATGCAACTAACACAAATGTGACCATTAACAAAGGTTAATAAATGCTGTAATATAAATGTATTAATTGTTAGTTTATGTTATTAATTAACTGATGATGACAGATGAGGCCTTATTGGTTTTTTTCAGTGTTGGTTCCATTTTTCATATTTTGTCACTTAGATGTATTGTGGGAAATGTATTAGTTACGTAGTCATGGCAAAATCAATGATTCATGAATTATGTGTTAAAAATGTGTTAATTATGGTAACGCACACACGTCCATCTAACGCTGGAGTCACTAACAGTGCTTACAGTGTTTCTCTGTCTAGACGCTTTAGTCAAAGTCTGATTATGATGCAAGCCTGTAACTAGGAGTGTGACCGAGACCGAGTGTTTCTCCAGCCGTTAATGCAAGATTATTCAAAAGTTTCCGCAGGAAATTAAAGGCTTTGATTGTTTAGTGCTGGAAATCCTCTTACAGACTTTCAGCTTCTGTACATCGGGCCCCACAATGTTTCTGGAGAACGTTATAAAATATCAGTCACGAGGAAAAAGAAAGCATTGTTCTTAGCAGGAGAATACGCTTTATAGAAACCATTCTGAAAGATGAATATCTGGCTATTTAGAATAGACTGATTCCAAACTAGTATGTCCTAGTGTTACACACTCTCAGAAGTCTGTTTATTCATATCGGTTTATGACATTAAATATGTACTTTAAGTGATTCGCTCTTCTGAAATGTTCTCATGAGGTAAGACTGTAGATAGTCACAGTGCAGATCTCCAGAACGAGTGTTAGAAGCAGTCTTTCATTTCAGGAAAAACACTAAAAGCTGAGGAGACTGAAATGAGAGGTTCCAGCTCTCGGAGCTTGTAAAACCATGCAAAGCTCTCCAACAGAAGACGGATGTAATCACTAGTGCCTCATATAATCTATAAATTACCCAACGGTGTCTTTGTACGTCAACAGTTCACATTAACATTCATATTTACAACTTTCTGTTTTTGCATCATGTATTTCATCTGCATGCTGCAGTGGTTTTTGTACTAGTGTGGCACATTTACACTCTTCACGGATTTATTTGAATTATTATGATCCATAATTCTGTTTTACATGTTTTGCATTTACATTTATGCATTTAGCAGACACTTTATCCAAAAAACTTCAAACAACAGTCACAATGCAATCAAGAAGAGGAATGCAGAGAAGACTTTATTTCATTTCTGTTTTTATGTGAAAGGGCACTGCATTGCCATCCCATAATGTCAAGACACCTTTATTTAGTCACATACTTTATGAAGTCACATACGAGAATGATATATTACAGTTACGTGTGCATCTTTGTACGAGCAGAGAGAGAAATGCATGTGGATGAAAGAGCCTGGAGACTGTGGGATTATCAGATGATGGGTTGCTGAGAAACAGCGGCTGGTTCGTGTGAGTCGAGCCGGAGCTGACTGAGGCATGCTGGGAATCAGTCTGTTTATTAAATACAGTATGAGAGACTCCTCTGAGGATGAATGAGCCTCGCTCGCTGCGATGACAGTCATCAGTCACAGCCTTCATCGTGTTTCATCAGCGCTGGACACCAGCCACCTCCTCAGTAAGCCTGCGGATCTTCTCACTGTCCTCAGATCAACCCAGGGCCGCTGCCAAGATTCAGCTCAGTTTAGAGAAGGTGCCAACCAGCACAACAGAGAGATGGAGGCCCGGAGACGGAATCAGTCAGTACTGAAGATCCCCAAACACACGACGAGAGCTGCTGCTCAGAGGACGATCCTCAGATGAATAATGCTGGAACAGAGACTTCACCACAAAGATGAAGATGACGTAGCTCTCGTTTTGCACTGATGCAGCGTTGAGCAACACACGTTCAGCAGAAGGAACTCATGTCTGTCAGAAGATCACTGAAGAAGCTGCTTCCACAGAAACATGATCATCCAGTTCACATCTAGACACACACTCCTGTTCCTCTGATTACTGATGCACTCGATCCTGAACGATGCCACAGTGAGAGCAGACTTTCACAAAGAATCTCTCATACCTCCACAGCCTGAATCTTCTTCATATGAACTAAGCTGTTTGCATTAAGAATTATAAACCAAAGGACCAGTTCATTTCTTCTGAAAGAGTGAGTTTCATCATCATCTGAATGCTCGGTTTGTCTTGGTCTTGGTTGAAGATGTTTGAGGTTACAGTAGTTGATTCTGGAAGGATATTACACTCAAGAAAACAGAACTCCATATGACTGAATTACTAAAGCTGCTTCTCGAGTCGCGTCCACATGCACAGTTCAGACGCTCGCCTCAGTCTGTTTCCGTAAATATAGAGTTGAGGAGTGAATGATAAGGCAGTGCTGACGCTGGCATGTGTCTCAGACGTGCTCCTCTGCAGATTCACATCAAACACACACTCCTTACTCTGTCTTTACTAATGCGGTGCTATTTGTGTCTGGCTAAATGTTGTTTGAACAATGAATGCATTCTGCACTTAAGAACTTAACATATTTACAGCACAATATGATACAGTGTGCAGAACCTGACATGTTTAGGGTCAAAGGTGATACAGTAAAGTGTGGCTGTCACGTGAAGCAATGGCTGTTTTAAGATTCTTTCCTCGAGCATTTATATGAAATAATAACTACCGTAAACACTATAGCTGTATATTCAAATAAGAAACGCAGAACACTTCCATTTCCACAGAACAAGAACACTGATTGATTTAAAGAATGAAATAAAAGATTCATTCATTCAAGCGATTTGTTCATAAATGTTGATTTACTGAATCATGAATGACTTGTGATTCTGTTGAAGGGTTTAAATAAATGGAAAACACTTATGGTTAGATCATTTTTAGGTTTGGCTAATCATGTATTTCAGTAATTGACTGATAAATCATCTTGAGTACAGTTGGCTGCTTTACGCTGAGTTAAGGCAAAATTCTGTGTAAAGACATAATGCAGCATAAAAGCTGGAGTAAATAATGCCGGCTCTGACCCAGTATCAGTACTGTGTAAAGGTGTAAATGCATTTATGGCACCTCTGAGCAGCATGAATCCATCTGTTTAAAGACCCCTGCATGCCACTTCAGAAACGCTTCTGTGCCATCTTCAACTAAACTGTTTCATTCATCACTGCTGAGAGTATTAGACAGCTTTGTGACGGCAGTGATGCAGTTTTTTTGAATGCTGTAGAAAACTTGATAACTGACTGAATCTTTTTCACTTCAGTTTCTAGAACTCTTAAATAGTTCCTGACTGAATCTGTGGCGCGCGCAGTGATCCGGGTAACCGAGGCGAGCGCCGCCTGCTGTCTTCAGCTGATCCACCGACTCAGACACACATCCGTGATTCCGTGCGCTGCTGCAGGTCATGAGGGAGACCGAGGACAACTTCAACAGTTTTGATGTTAACAGGAGACGCACTGATATTAAAACGCATTCGCGTCCCGGTCCTCGACGCAGTGTGAGCAGAACACGAGCGGAGCGGCTCTCTCTTCAGCGTGTGTTTGGAGGCGGAGTGACTGACTGACACTCATTCATCACATAAAAGGGAAGTTGAGCAGCTGAACATCACAAACTCTTCTGAGATTGATCATGAACACGGTGAAGGCGCTGAGAAACGCGCTCGCCTGTCTGGTGATCCTGCCGCGCTTCCTCGTCGCCGCCTTCATGCTGTGGTGTCTGGATTTTCTGTGCGTGAGGAGGAGAGTTTTGTTCCGTGTGAGGAGTGAAGATGAGGAGGAGGAGGAGGAGGAAGACCCTCCGCTGTGCATCTCCGACAACAGCCGCATGTTCAGCTGGGAGTCGCTCAAAGCGGTGTTCCACGGACACAAGCTGGACTGGCTGAAGTCCGCGCGCCTCGGACACGACGCGCCCAACAGTGCAGTGGTTCCGCTCGCCGACGCGACGCGCAGACGCGTGCTGGACTTCGCGCGCGCTCACAGGCCGCTGGTGCTCAATTTCGGCAGCTGCAGCTGACCTCCGTTCATGACGCGTCTCAAGGCGTTCCAGCGGCTCGTGCTCCGGTACGCGGACGTCACCGACGCGCTGGTGATCTACATCGAGGAGGCGCACCCGTCCGACGGATGGGTCAGTTCCGACGCCCCGTATCAGATCCGCAAGCACCGGAGTCTGGAGGAGCGGCTGAGCGCGGCGCGGCTGATGGCACGCGAGGCTCCGGGCGTCGCGATAGTCGCCGACAGCATGGAGAACTCGACCAACAGCGCGTACGGAGCGTATTTCGACAGACTCTACATCGTCCAGGACGGGAAGGTGGTGTATCAGGGCGGCAGGGGACCGGAGGGTTACCGGATCTCCGAGCTCCGACACTGGCTGGATCAGTACCGCACGCGGCTGCGCGACGCCGTGATCCGCGTGTAAAAGCGACCAGAGACCAGGGTGCGAACTACAGCGGCTTCCAGCTCCGTGAACAAGGCTCGACCCCCCTGATGGACGTGTGTGGGGGGTCGGACAGAAAGAAGCCCACGCGTAATGTGAAGACGCATTTCTGGAGTGTTTTCGGACATCGCCCGGGCACACGCACTCATTCAGGGACGCGCGTTCATTGCGTGGACAGAGTGCACGCGCAGAGTCCAGATGAGTGATAAAGTTTACCCTCGATAACTTCATGATGTTGAGCTGAATACAGGATTCACAACAAACACTCAAATAAGCGCGCGACATATTTCTTCCTTCAAACACCGTTTTCGATTTTTAAATGTTGCAATGTAACTTTTTATATTGCGTAGTGACGTAGTATGAAGTAAAAATGAATACATTTAAATTTACATCAGAAACATGAATGTAAAACACACAGAATGAGGCGTAATTCGCACCCAGTCCGAGCTGCTCTAGTGCTCGGGGGTCAGGGGTCAGGGGAGTGTCCAGGACTGAGTCTGTGCTCGTGCGTGTTTAGTGCTCGTCCTCGTGTCCGAGAATCTTGCTGTGCGTAAACGGTCTCTGTATTTTTTGTGAAGGTCGATTTTTAAAAGGTTCACGACCAGAAGATCGACTCTGATGTATAAAATACAAGACGAATACATGTAAATTATTCATTTTTATCAAATCCATTTCGTAATAAAACATTTCATCTGAACACTAGTGAAGGATGTGTGTTTGACTGGACATGTATCTGATCATGAGGAAAGAGTCATCTTCACATCAGAATGAATCTTTTCATCGGTTACTGTCCTTCATGAGCTTCTTTCTTCTGTTGGACTCAAAAGATGATGTTTGCCGGTAGCCATTGACTTCCATAGTATTTTCCCCCTTAATATTGAAGTCACTGGGGTCCAGCTGCTGTCTGAAAACCAACATTCTTCAAAATATCTTCTTTTGTGTGAATGATGTCAGAAGTTTCATTTTTGTGTGAATGTGACTTTAATACCTGGACGTGTCAGAGCAGAAACATCATTGCACTGTGGTGTGTGCTGCATGATAAAAAGCAAGTCTCCATCAAAGACAACATGTCTTTTCCAGTTGCTTGGTTACAGTTTTTCAGACAAAACTAAACAGATTTTTGATCTGCTCGTTCTTTTATATTGCAAGAACAGTTTCTGAGCTGAGAGGAATGAATGATTGAGTTTGACATGCCACACACACACACACACATACACATAACACACACACACATACACATAACACACACACATACACATAACACACACACACACTCTATCTCTCTCTCTCTCTCTCTCTCTCTCTCTCTCTCACTCACTCACTCACACGTGTGTTTTTGTGTAAAGTGTGTTCATCCCATAGGTGTAATGGTTTTTATTCTGTAGAAACTGTATATTCTATGTCCCTTCACCAACCCTACACCTAACCCTAACCCTCACAGGAAACTTTGTGCATTTTTACTTTCTCAAAAAAACTCATTCTGTATGATTTATAAGTGTTTTGAAAAATGGAGACATGGGTTATGTCCTCATAAGTCACCCTCTCCTTGTAATACCTGTGTCATACCCATGTCATTATACAGAGTTGTGTCCTGATATGACAGACACACACACACACACACACACACACTCTCTCTCTCTCTCTCTCACACACACACACACACACACACACACTCTCATACACACCCACACACACACACACACTCTCTCACACACACACACACACACACACACACACACACACACACACACACACACACACACACTCTCTCTCACACACACACTCTCTCACACACACACACACACTCTCTCACACACACACACACACTCTCTCTCACACACACACTCTCTCACACACACACACACACACACACTCTCTCTCACACACATACTCTCTCACACACACACACACACTCTCTCACACACACTCTCTCACACACACACACACACACACACACACAGATCATGACGTCTGTCCATCAATCTCTATTAGTTTTGTTAATACTCCATCATTAGCAGAACAGACTGGTGTATCAGTGTAGTACAGATCTCTGGAAGATCTCGCAGCGCTTTATATTCAGGGTTTGTGACCAGCGCTGCCAGGGAACCACTTCAGCCTTTTAGCATTTTACTCCCATCATGCACTTCTCTAATGAGTATTAGCATGAGCGCTAAAGCCGTGCTCTGGCGTCAGCAGCGCTTCCACATTATTAAACATCATCTATCTGAGGACGAGCTCTGCTAACAGAAGCCTGCTTTATGAAAACTAAATGAAAAGATGACGTTGATGTGACGTTAAAACAGCAGATCATCGCCTCCCTTCTAGAAATACTGGACTTTACAACTTAGAAAGTGACCTCAATCATTTTTCCCGTTAAAGCATCTCATACAAGGAAATAGAAATTGAGCTTTTGGAAAAAAGTTTTGAATCTCATCTCAAGGAGATCACATGACCAGCCAAATGTTTAACTGATAATAAATGAGCGTTTCTATAATGTCTGCACAACTCACTAGACTTTAAAGAAGTAGTTCACCTGAAAATGTGCTGTAGATGTGTTCACTCTCAGGAGTCTGTGTCTTCACCAAATGTTCTTCGGTGCACATCTTTGAAGAATAGAACAAGGAAAGACTAAAAAATAGAAACTGGTTTCTTTCTCTCTGATGTATTCTCTTTCTTCACCAGTAGAAATGAAATTAAAAAGATAAATCACAGATTCCTAGTGTTCAGATTCACAGAAGGAAGAGTTACTCCCCGAGACAGAGAATGTGGCGTCTCTCTCTCTGTCATGTGTTACAGAAGGGCCTTCAATTAAAGTGTGAAATTACATTTCTAAAATGTTCCTCTCAGTCGACTAAAAAGTGTTTTCCCCGGTGACTTCATAAGAAGGACAGAAACGAACCTGCTGTTTTCTTGCCTGTAAACCAGTGCTCCGCTTCAGTGAAATGATTGAATTATCCGTGCAACCCTTTCTTCAGAAGTGAACACTGTTTGATGTTTTGGCCGAGGCGAATATTTCCCAGCCGGAGGGAGAAAGCCCTTCTCTTCACTAACGAAGTGTTTGGCAGCGGCCTGTGATCCGGTTAGCCTCTTTGAACAATCGCTGGACGTCAGAGGTCAGAGGTCACGCTTCATTAAGTGCTGATTTGCCTGTGCTGTTCATCTTCAGAGAACACAACGACCTCGTGATGACACGTTCATCCGTCACAGACGACCTCTGGAGCCCGGGGTCACGGCTCAGATCCAGGCACACACACACGGTCAGCTTCTCTTCTCTTTCCCACTGAGGACACAGTCTGCCCTGGGATCTTTGGAGAGATCCGACACATTGCTCTGAAGCGGTCACTGCATGCGTCTGCGACAGAACGACAGGAACACGACCGAGAGCTGAAGAACCACACACAGACATTTAAATCAGAACGACAGGAAGAGCAAATCCTAAAGTGCAATTCAGAAGAAGATAAAATGTGTCTTGAAAAACATTTCCAGTTAAAAACAGCTAATTATGTGCAAGGGAATTTCTTTGACATTCATTTCCATTTCATCGAGACGATGTTATAGTTTTAATCAGATGTCATGCTGCCTTGACCATTAGCTGATAAGTTTTAAATATTTTATTTCAATTAAAGTCTATATTGTTTCAAATAACAAATATTTTTTTATGGTTTTAGTTTATTATAAAAGCCCTGCTGAGGATGCAGAAGAAACAGGGATGAGCAGAACTGATCAGAATAATGTGTGAATGAGTTTTTCTCCAGTAACGTCTGAAGCTCGAACCTGAGGTGACCAAACGTGACCCACTTACGGCTCCGAGACGAGCGTGTGGGAGGAACCAGAGGATCATGGGTAACTAATCCATGACTCATTAAAACGAGCGCATCTAAAGCATTTCCTCCACAGACACGTCATGAGGTCAGAGAAACACTCGTCTGTGTGATGCTTTACTGCATCTGTCCTGGTGTGAACTTAACCACAACACCATGGCATAAACAATACTACAGCGAGAATAAAAGTTACGCATTCTTTCTTTGTGTGAACATCTGGGCGGAGTTATGCAAATCTTCCCACACAGTGATGTAGAGATGTGGGGGCGTGTCTAAACCAGGTGTTTCAGGAGGGAGCGGACGAGTCTTAACTTTATAAAGAATATCTCTTTGGATCTGAGACTTTAGTCTTTGCACGAGCTTGTTACACTCCAAAGAGAAAGGGACAACTGAAATCGCATCACATGACCCCTTTAACAGCTAGTTTTCTGTTAGCACTGGCATGAGCTTTCCATCAAAACTAGTAAACTAGCAGTAAACTGAAATGACTTGTAGGAAGTTATGGATTATTGGTGATCTTAAGTGGGAAAATATTTGGTTATTACTTTCCTGTCTTTCTCATGTAGATATAGATATAGATTTTTAAATATAATCTTTGATTATTTAAAGTTTGATAAGAATGCTAAAAAATTAGGTGTATTTAATTCACGGCAGAACTCAAGTTTTCATTGAGCTTTTGACATATTAGTGTTTTTTTATAGCATTAAAAGATCCTGCAGCTAAACTGTGTGATTTAATCAATCTCCAAACCATGTTCTACTACATATTTGTGTGAACTATCCCTTTAATATTACAAGTGAACATCAATAAACATATTAAAATAATAATGAACCCTAGTCATGACCGCTTTAATATTATAATTATTCTAGTGACATTTAGCATACAATTATGTATGTTTTCCAACAAAATAAATAGACCTTTGTGTTGTTTTGGAGGTTTTTGTATTTATTTGTGGCTTGATTTAGTGTTTTATTTGGAGCCATCTGTCAGCAGCGTTATTGTGCTGTTTTAATGTGTCTGAAGGCAGCAGATGAAGGGATCTAATGATGAGACAGGAAGTGCTCAGATGAGACAGGAAGTGATCCATCAGACACGTGGAAGCTGAACGGATTTCACTGAAGTTAAACACATCCGTCATTTCAGGCATTAGATTCAGTCCAGATCTGACAGAAAACAACACATCTGTAATAAATCTCTTCAATTAATGTCCAAAAAAGAGACTGATTAAAGAGACAGTTCACCCAAAAATGAAAATTCGGTACTCATCAAAACAAACCTGTATGAATTTCTTTCATCTGGTGAACACAAAAGGGCAGTGGGGACCATCTGCGCAACTCTTTCGATCCCAACATTCATCAAAATGTCTTCTCTTGTGTTGAACAGAAGAAAGAGACCAGGTTTGATCACCACGAGGGAGAGAGAAGGAGAACCGAGTCTTGAGCTGAGATCAGGGTTCATCGTGAGCAGATCCAGTCCTCTGTGCTCAAAACAGGCCTGGACTACTGAACTAATACCTGCATGCTAATGTTAACTGGAGATCATAGAAGTATAAAATAAACAGATCAACTGATAAATTCACGTTTAAAATCACACACTGATCTGAATCCACAGCTCTTCTGCTCTTCATGCAGATGTTCCTCTGTTTGTAATGAAGCTCAAACACTGAATAATCACTGAACACGAGACACTAAAGATTCAAATATAAATCCACACCATCTCTTTATTGTTCTCTAGGTTCGTACAACACTGAACTTCAGTAAA
>NC_068387.1:27230379-27245379 GCF_023724105.1 Carassius gibelio
AAGGAGTCCTGAGGAAGATCTGATTTACGTCTGACGAGCGGCCGCTCCTTCCTCTGCTCCCTCGCCACCTGCGCACACACACACACACACACACACACTGACCATCATCACTCTCCCAGAATCCTCTCTGTTATTATAACATGTACGGGTCATTCAGTGTCAACTCAACCGGACGTTTCCAGCCATTTTTGACCTTCTTCTACTGAATGAAATACATAAATAACAAAATATTAAATGGCAAGGATGTATATCCGTCAATATACAGAGGGGTTAAAATGACCAAAAGACTTCAGAAAGATGTGTTGATTTAAAAAAAATGACAAAAAGCACTTGTTCAGGTTTTTCCCAAAGCAAGTCATTAAACATTTAATATTTCTTAACATCCGATTAGATTCTGGTTGTTAAAGTTTTGGTTTGGTTAGTTGGTTTTTAAGGCCCTGTCTGTTTCAATGCCACAGATATTGTGCAGATTGTTGAATCTTGGGTTACAGACATGGGGAAGAGAGTTATGGGAAAAGTTTATATATATATATATGTTTGTGAAATCATCTTTCCAGAGTAATTTCTTCCTGTAATCGAGCTCTGAATCTCAGGTGATAACTGTTGTTTTCACCCCTCTCAACAAAATAAGTATCGATTCATCCACAGCACTTTAATGAAAACATGAAGCCGAGGAAGTTTGTGGATTGTGGTTGATTAGACTCGTCTGATGAGACAGTGAATGGATCCTCTAGTGGCCCACAAACACTCGTTCAGCTGGGGATTTAGAAGAAACGTGGGTCCTGCTTCTCCATATGGCCACACATGATGATGATGATGATGATGATGAAGCTCAGATCTCTGAATTACCTGAATGGCTCTGGCCTGCACTGTCTTTTTTAACATCTGAACATCTTCTATAAAGGGACCATCAGTCTCCATTTCTACAGGACTGTTTAGTGCAGACGGATCAACACACAAAGTGAACTAGTGGAGCAGAGAGTGACAGAAACAGAGACATGAGCGTTACAGAGAGTCAGAAGAGACAGACTGAAGCAGACGGAGGTCAGTGGAAACCTTGTGTTGGAGAGGAACACACCTGTGGGTTAGATCTGGCCAGATTCTCGATCTTCATCCAGGCCTCCTCTCTCTCCTTCAGCTTGGCCTTCTCTCTGGAAGCAGAAGCGTCAGGGTTTGAACTCATCTCACCTGAAACTACGCTGGGTTTGAGGCTCAACTCACTTGTTCTTCTCGGCTCTGAACTGTTGTGTGCAGTCGTCAAACAGCTTCTGGTTCATCTCCATGAAGAGCTTGAGTGCGTTATAGATCAAGCCGTGAATGGTCCTGCAGAAGAGAGAGGAAGAGTGATGGAGAAACCCTCACAGACACATCGAGCTCGGAGCATCCTAACAGAAGGAAACGGGACTCTCACTTGTTCCAGTGGCTCTTGGAGTTACGGTAAAGCGCCGGGAACATGATGGGTAAGATCTTGGCTGCGTTGTCACTGATGAGACTCATGATGTACTCGTTATTCCAGTAATAAAGCGCTCTCTCGGCCACCTGTCAGAAACACACGTCACGTCAGATTTATTTGTATAACGCTTGTCACAAGAGAGATTACTCACAAACTGTAGTCTGTTACTGACTCCAAATGACACGACAGAAATTGTAGTTTGTAACTAAATCCACTACATTACACATTTCAGGTGATAAAATCAGACTACTTTTATATAATTTATGAATCCTGTGTGTTCTGCGTGTCTCTGAGAGAGGTTTGGTGTACTACACACATACTGAAGTCAATATATGAACATGATCTCTAGAACTACTCTGAGAGTCGCTTCATGAGCACTTTATCATTTCTTTTGACTAAAACTATCATTATATCATAAACAAACAGAAACCTAATGTTCTTCATGGCAAGATAAATAAAAATAAAAATTCGGTTGAATTTGAAGAAACCGTGACAGAAATATTGCTTAATGTAATGATAGTACTTCTACTGCTATTTTTTTATGTTTAAAAAAAAAGTTAATTAGAGATGATGTCAGTCAGTAAATAAGAAAACAAAGTAGATAGATTACTGAACATTTGAAAGGGTCACGATCTCTAGCTATAGTGCCTGTGAGCTTCGATAGAGGCGATTCTTATCATTTGGCCCTGGACTCCATTTCCCATAATCCTTTGCCCAGACTCATCACCAATTATAGTCACCAGTCTCTCATCACCTCATCAGTCACACACTATATATAACTCTTACTGATGTTTGATAGCCTGTGATGTTTCCTAGTTTCCTTGTTTTTTGAGTTTCCTTGCCTTCATGCTTTTGATCTTGGACTGTTTCTTGTTTTTGATTGTGTGCTGCCTGTCCTGATCATTGCCTGTTTATTGGATTACTCCTTTGGATTTTCTTGGATATTACTGTTTTGCTGGTGTTTGACCCTGAGTAAGATCTTACTAAAGCTGCATTTGGATCCTCCACTTCATTGCCACAATGTTTACATTACAGAAAGAAAGAAAGTGTTGCTTTACTAGTTACTTGGGAAAGTAATCTGATTACATGACTCGCGTTGCTGTAATGCGTTACCCCAACACTGATGTAATCATGCAATCAGTAAAAGTAACTGGTCTAATTATGAATATTTTTAAATGTAACAATTTCAAGGTTCATTTTACAAAAATCTCAATTTTATTCTTTCCTCAACAGCACACTCATACTCTTGATAGTTTATAACATTCTATTCTTATTAAGTGTATGTTGGTTCTTTTCGTTGTTTCACTGTTGGATGAGGAACATGTCAGTGCTCTACATCACATGTATGTAGTATGAAGGAGACAAAGAATGAATCTGGATCCTTCTGGAGCTCTGACTGACGTCTGAAACTCTTCACTCACCTGGAAGTGAGGACTGGACACACACTTGGCCAGCTGACGGAAGAGCGGCTCCATGACCTTCACGAACTCGGACGGCTCGATCACGTCCAGGATCTCCTCCAGCTCGTTGAGGAACATCACCTCCTTCGGACTGTGAGTCTTGGGCCAGTATTTGAGGAGAGCCATGACCACCTGCACAGCGGCAGCAAAGCCTCATGGGTCGCATCAATCCCATAATGCACTGAATGCTGTCTGAGCGTGTGTGGTCTTACCGGTTCAGTGAGCGTGCTGTCCTTCTCCAGGAACTGAACCACACAGTACGCCAGCTGGAGCGAGACGAGACGGTGTTAAGCGCTGGTCAGTGTGAGTGACCGGTGTGTAATGAGCGGAGCGTGGACTGACCTGCGGGTGATAGACGCTCAGAGACTTCACTTTGTGCAGCGGCAGTAACACCTTCAGCAGGAAGATCTTGTGCTCCTCTTTTAATGGTAAAGCAAAGCCGTTGATGATGCTGTCGGACAGAAGAAACACAGCTGTCAGAGACCAGAAGATTTCCCAGCATGCACCGGGACAGCTGATGTTTTACCTGCCCAGGATCTCCAGTAACTCTGCGATTCCGTTGTGATGCTCCGTCTCGTAAATAAACCTGCAAACACACACAGAGAGACACTTACACACAAACCTGAACCTTCTTCCAGAGAAGACTGTGTTATCAGACCACTAACACTGAGCATGAAGGCACTGCTCACCTGTAAAATATGTTATTAATTTGCTTTCTAATGTACGCGCGCAGCCCGAGAAACTTCCCGTATATTCGGTGCAGGGTGGTTTTCAGGAAATCTCTCTCTCGTGGATCTTCACTGTCGAACAGCTCCAGAAGCTGAAATCAGTTCAGAAGCAGTCTCTCACACGTCTGAACTCAAACTGAGACTTCAGCTTCTATACAGTGAAGGGAAATATCTGCATACCTGCATCACAAACTTCTGGTCAATGTATTTCTTTGCGATATTCGGCTGAAAGTCGGGCGACTCTAGAAACCGCAGGAAAAACTCGTACACCAGCTTTGAGAAACAGAGAGATATTATATTTATATATGAGGATACTGATATTTTTCAGGATTCACAGATGAATAGAAACATAAAGAAGAACAGCATTTATTTGAAATAGAAATCTTTTGCAACATTCTAAATGTCTTTACTCTCACTTTGGATCAATTTAACGCATCCTTAATGAATAAAGTATTAAATAACAAAAAAACAACAACATTTGAATAAAAAGTCAAAATAACATTCAAGATTTTTCGTCTTTACGCCTGACTCTTGAATGGAAGTGTGTCACAGTTTCCACAGAAATATTGTGCTGCTGTGTTTAACACTGATAATAATCAGAAATGTTTCTTGAGCAGTAAATCATCATATTTTCATGATTTCTGAAGATCATGTGACACTGAAGACTGGAGGAATGATGCTGAAAATACAGCGGAGCATCACAGAAATAAATTACACTTTAACACAGATTCACACAGAACACAGATGTTTTACACTGGAAAAAGGTATCACTATTTTTACTGTATTTGTGATTGAATAAATGCAGTTTCTGAGTAATTATTCCTAATGTGTGGCCGGCCGTGTAGCAGCTCATCACTGGTTGTGCACTGGACAGAAGTGGTCAGATACGCTGTGAACGGTGTCAGGAAGCACCTGTAGATGAGGCCACGCTGCTTCCAGAGTCGGTTCATCCTCCTCCGGGTCGAACTCTGCTCCCGTGGGGTTCGATGAGGGCGGAAGAGCCCTGAACATGTTCACCGCAAACTGCAACACAGACACAACATCAGCTCCCTGACCCTGAACAGCATCTCACATGGGTCATGCGTGTGAAGAGCATGTGAAGTCCGTGTCAGTGAAGAGTGAGAAGATCATGAGGGACTCACCATGTGCACCACCTCTGGGTAGATGGGCTCCGTGATCACACTGCGGTTGTGGTTGATGTACTCCACCATCTCGCTCAGCGCCGCCCGCTTCACCTCCTTCCATTTCAGGTCACTGAGCGGATCACACAGGAAGTCGAACAGAACGCAGCACTGACGCAGCTTCTGGATGAAGAGCTTCTCCTGCTCGGCCGGAGCCACATCTGGAAGAGACCATCAGACCAGGATGAAGATGATGAAGATGATGAGGAAGATGAAGATGATGAGGATGATGAAGATGATGAGGATGATGAGCTCAGTGCATGTGATACACAGAAGCCCACAGGTGCTTATTAACTGTGATAAAGGTTTCTTGTGTGAGGTTAACCAGTCCCTTTCCCAACATTAAAATGGTTTGAGATCAAAATCTAGACTTACATTCTCAGGCCGAGCTGATCTGAGCTGGACTGATGTTATAATACAGGTCTAATCACGTCACACACACACACACACACACACACAATATCCTGTTTAAACACCGATAGTAACTCTCTTATGAGCTCTTTCCACATTCTTCTCAAATCTTTCAGAGCGGTTCCTGTCTGTTGTGATTATGATTTCAGTAGTGGCACATGCTCCGCACACGAGAGTGTTATCTGATCCGAACCAAACGCCAGCAGTGTATTACATGTTTACATGAGAGCACGTGAAACACACAGAGCATCGGTAAAGAGAAGCGTCACGTTTACACACACACTGAAGGGACTAACCGATATCTGGTTAAAGTCGACTTCAGCCGTAGTTCATATGAATCCGTAAAGCCTCTGACACGTGGATAAAAGCATCGCTCTCCGACTGACTCATAGAATCACTTCTGAACCTTCCAAACCATGTAAAGTACCATATAAACATTATATCAGCCACCATATCGGTTTGGGCCGATGAAAGTTCATGTTTACTGTTATCGTTATCAGCCCTATAAGAAAATTTGGCAGATATATGAAAACCGCTAAATAATAATAATAGATAATATTTCCTTCAGAGACACTTTAGATGCACAGTGTGCTCCATGATGCTTTTTTAATAACTTGAAATATGATTGGAAACTTGCACTGGTTCAAACTAATCTGCTGTACTGTATATGTTTGATTTATGTTGTAGTATTTCAGACAGGTAACAGTGAGACTCTTTCTGTGATCAGGTGTTCAAAATGAAATAAAAATCGCGATTTTGATTTATCGACCAATATATTGGTTATTGGTTTTCAAATTTAAAGAGATATTGGTTATCGCTCACACACACACACACACACACACACACACACACACACACACGTTTGTTTCTGTGTAAAGTGTGTTCATCCCATAGGTGTAATGGTTTTTATTCTGTAGAAACTGTATATTCTATCTCCCTTCACCAACCCTACACCTAACCCTAACCCTCACAGGAAACTTTGTGTATTTTTACTTTCTCAAAAAAACTCATTCTGTATGATTTATAAGTGTTTTGAAAAATGGGGACATGGGTTATGTCTCATAAGTCACGCTCTCCTTGTAATACCTGTGTCATACCCATGTCATTATACAGACACACACACACACACACACACACACACACACACACACTCTCTCTCTCACACACACACACACACACACACATCTTGCTCTCTCTCTCACACACTCACATACACTCTTTGTCTCTCTTTCACACACACACACACCACACACACACACACACACACACACACACACCGTCACTCTCTCTATTACATACACACGCTGGCTCTCTCTCTCTCTCTCTCTCTCCCTCACACACACACAAACACACACACATACACACACACACACTGTCACTCTCTCTATTACACATACACGCTAGCTCTCTCTCTCTCTCTCTCTCTCACTCACACACACACACACACACACACACACACACACACACACACACACACACACACACACACACACAGGGTTTACTCTCTGTCACTTGTGTGACCATTGTATGCCATTCAGAATGAGAGAAATGCTGTTAAACAGTGTAACACACAAACACAACCCCCTTCCTTCTGCTCTGACCTCACTTCCTGTGACATCACTGCTGGAGTGGTGGGGGGATGGGCAGGAGACGCTAACTACAGCCTTCGGTCTCATGCAGTGCCTCAAACACACAGATCGGTCAGGAAACGAGGCGAGTGACCCTCACAGTCCATCAGCGAGCGGCGTGAGACATAGATCACTCACCTCTGAAGTGCATGAGAGCCACCGGCGGGAACGGCCCGTTGGGATTAGGAGCGTCTACCACCATCCTGCCTCAGACGAGCTGCATGTCAGCACACGCCGCAGATAAAACACAGAAGCTCCTACACCGCCAGAGCAGACTCCATTTGAACACAAAAGCTGAGCAGAAAATGAAGCTGTGTGCTGGAGGAACCGACTGCTGGATGATGTCATCAGGAGCTGCGAGCCCATTGGTCCACTGCACACAGGAGCAGTGACATCAGCAGGCCCCTGCAGGTGGAACCCTATTGGTCTCCTGCCCAGGAGGAGGCGGGACTTACGGGTCCTCAAGCACACATCTAAAGCTGTCACGCCTCATTACTCTGTGTGTGTGTGTGTGTGTGTGTGTGTGTGTGTGTGTGTGTGTGTGTGTGTGTGTGTGTGTGTGACACTCCTGCTGAAGCCTGAGAAAACAAACAGAGAGGCACTGAACAACACAAAGACTCTGAATCACTCCTGCACTGAACGCAGCTAATCCTCACATCTTCCTGTGCATCAAACTCCACCACTAACACACTGCAGCACACAGAGCTCTTCTGATCCACTACTAAAACACTTCTCATCCACAGCCTCCTTTTCAAATCACACCAAAGATCATAAAAACTACAAGCAAACAGCCTTCCTTCAGTTTTACATTAGAATCTGAGATGTTCACAGCGGGCTGGATCAGATACTTCAGAGTGATAAACATGAAAATAATAGTGTTGTTAATGTTTAAAATTCAAATTCTGCTTTGAAGATTCAAATAGGCTCTACAGAAGACAATAGAGTCGCTGTTAAACTGAAGGATGTTTCTGCAGTTGCTGTATAACAGGATCTCCTGTGACATCTGCTGAAGGATTTATAACATTTATCCTGACAAACACACACAAACTACTAATCCTAAACTACTTTCCATTCAAAGTCAATATTTATGAATGCAGTTCAGCGGGGCATTGATCTGGTGCTGGATTCTGTAAGGGCAAACAGGATGCTTTCAAATAAGAAATAAGATAACCTTGTCTGTCTTGGGTGATTCTGACTCTGATAAAATGATGATTTTAGAGCGTTTATTCTTATATTATTGGCTTGTTTAGTTTAGGTCTTAACTTTCAGTTCACTCATTGATTCAAGAATTGAGCGCATGTTTCTAGTGCTTTCATGAGTGTCAGAGAGCGAGGCTTTGACAGAAGTGTGACACTAACCCAGCGGGTGTCTAGTAGATGATCTGGAAGACAGCGTGTCATTGAGATGCACGAGCATCCACTGAGATCTAAATTATGCATGACTCTGCATCCTGCTGATTAAAGAAAGACCAGAATCCACTGGAGCATCAATTCTTAATATAAGGCCTGATTAGAACGGACAAATCTGATGCAGTCGAGATCAGCAGTGAGGCTTTTAAAGAAGTCTCTTCTGCTCATCAAACCTGCATTTATTAGATCAGAAGTACTTGATTACTATATTATTACTTAATTATTGATAATAATCAGAAATGTTTCTTGAGCAGTAAATCCTCATATTATTCTGATTTCTGAAGATCATGTGACACTGAAGACTGGAGGAATGATGCTGGAAATACAGCGGAGCATCACAGAAATACATTACACTTTAACACAGATTCACACAGAAAACAGATGTTTTAGATTATAATAATATTTCAGTGTGTTTGTGTGATGTGCTGGTGTCTCTCGTTAGAGGCTTTGCTCGTCAGGAGGCCGTGGCTCTCTCTGAATCACCTGAGAGTGTGTCCAGCGGCAGCAGCTCTCGCTCGAGGCTGACGGGGAAACACGAGGCGCTCAGTCTGCGATGTTTCTTCAGAGCGCTGGGGTCAGACGTGTGTTTGGAGCGCAGCAGCTGAGCGCTGGGAGGCTTCCTGGAGCACACACTCTTCTTCTGAAACCAGAGTCACACACAGCAGCTTCCTGTTACACACACCACTTCCTGCTGGAGGAATCAGTTATCCACGGATCTGTGCTATATTCCCAGCAGAATGAGACCGGCTGTTTTACACTCAATAGTGTTTGGACAGTAGTGTGATCTTCTGCGGTTCATGTTTCCTTCGGTCAGATCTGTTAAATGTTGTTGTTTACCAGCATGACTCTGGAAATACTATAATACTGATTCTCCTTAAACTTACATAGTAATACAATCAAATGAACTGGTGTTTAAAAGCAAATCAACTGAAATTAAAGAGATTTTATATATAGACCTGTGCTGTGCTAATAATAAATAATATTAATTTCCATGTTTGAATAATAAATCACTATAAACAGGTTCCATCGGATTTATTCCTGCTGAAGTTAAGATAAACACTTTATAAAGTCTAGCTGAATACTGGTAAAATAAATAAAAAAATCTAACATGAGGTGCTGCGAAGTCAAATCATCTGAGAGTTGACCACTTTTCATCCTAATAATCGATATTTACCTCATTATCAGAGCCCTGATCATCTTCATGCTGTTTGCTTCCCCTTCTGCTGGATCTCTCAGACTGAACATTTATGACAGAACAAGATACAGACTGTTAATTGAGCTAATCTAACTAAAAGATGATCTACGAATATAAAAGTTAATCCATCAAAGAACTTCTTAAGTGTCACCTTGTCTTTCTTTGACTTGTGCGGCATCATGAGTGACAGATCTGTGAGCGCGCGCGGGATTGACACTCACACGTGCGCGCGCGGGCTGGCAGGTGCGTGTCTCGTGACGTCAGTCGCTCAGGTCCAGTGCTGTCCAGACTCAGTACCGTTAATCAGTGTCTTCGTTCTGTTTATTTATTTGTGCAGTTTCCACAATGTTTAAGTTTTTTACAAGTGTGTAGTTGTGTCCAGGTACAGAACCCGAATAATCAAATGTAGAACAGCACTGCGTAGTGTTCAGTGTTTAAATATACAGTCAAAACAAATGTATTCAGACACTTTCAACATTTCTCACATTATCACTGTTTATTCGCTATAATTTAGATAATGGTAATAAATTATAAGAAGAACTCAGAACAGTCAGAACAAATTAATATTGATAACGGCAGATAACTTTGATAGAAATGTATGCAATGGATTACAATCAACCAAAACTTCAGAGAATTTTTTTTACACAATAATCAATACTTTGTTGATCATTTACCAAGCGATGCTTAAGTAGTCCACTGTCTTTGGGTATAATGTCAGTTTTCTTTATTTTGCTATACTCACTTAAATAAATGAACTACACACACTGGTAAACAAAATATATAGAAAATTATATTTGGTGTCTGAATAATTTTTGGACATGAAAAACATGAAAAATAACCCAGAAACATAAAACAAATAAAAAAGACTTTCAATCAGTCTGACACATTTTATAAGAATTATTTTGTCAATACAATACAAATTCACATGTATCACTAGCATCAGCTGATATGCGATTAATATTATAACGGGCACTCATAACCTCATTTTCATATGCATTGTTTATTTTATTGTTTGTTTGTTTTTTTTTCGTATATTTGCAGCAGAAACGGTTTTTCTTTGTTGTATTGCAGTAGATACGCGCGAGCGCGTGACGCTTCTCGGCTTTCTGGGATTTGTAGTTCTCGTGTCACCTTCACTCGTTTGTTCGGCCGGTGGAAAAACTACATATCACAGACTTCCGTGAAACAATAAGGTTCGGCGACGCGCGGGGCGCTGGTCATTCCGGTGATGAGTTGGAGTCCGTGATACAACGGGTCTCTCTCACAGCTCCATCATCGGTTCTTTGCGCTTCGCTGCGGCGGGAAATGTCTGACGGTGGCGGAGGAGAGGACGGCGGCGGCGGGATGGAGGTCTCTGCCGCTGTACAGACGGTAGCGGACGCGTCGGTTCTGCAGAAACACATCCGAAAGCTCGTGCCGCTGCTACTGGAAGATGGCGGCGACGCGCCCGCTTCTCTCGAGAGCGCGCTGGAGGAGAAGAGCGCGCTCGAGCAGATGAGAAAGTTCCTCTCAGATCCTCAGATTCACTCGATTCTGGTGGAACGGAACGCGCTGAAAGGTTAAAAGTCGCACGGCATGATCATGCATTAAACACACATTAAGGGTTAAAGTCTCTCACACGTGTGATTAAGCTCAGATGACCTGCATCTCGATATCTGGGCGCGGTTTTGCTGTGACTGTCATCGATCTAATGATATTTTACAGCAATCAATCATCGCAGGGTCTGTGTAGCCCCGCCCTGTCTGAGGCGCAACTGTCAAAATTATAGTTCACCATATGTTAATTTAAAAAACGGTGATGTAAAGAGGCTGATGGTGAAAGTGACTAATAAGTGATTGATGCGCGTTCAGGGCGTGTTTGCTGCACTGCAGATCAGTGACGTCACGATCGACGCCATCTGATCGAGACTGCGTCGCTCTGTGCTCGCGCGCGGGTGTGTGTGTGTGTGTGTGTGTGTGTGTGTGTGTGTGTTCAGACTCCAGCAGTAACGCAAAAAGCGGATGCTGAATTCGGGATGTGACGGTATCAGATTCAGCATGGACCACGGTATTACCGCGGTATTGAAATAAGTTACAATAGTTGTCATAATACAGTAACACCTGTTGGGTTTAATAGCTTTTTTCTTATAACAAACACAAGTGAACGTTCCAATACAATAAGAAAATACACAAAACATGTATGAAGGAAATGTTTCAAACAGATTAAAGTGCAAAATAATTAAAAAGAACAATAGCTGACACATTACAATAAGATCTCGTTAGTTAATCTTAGTTAATGGATTAACATTAGATATGAGCAATAGCTACATTTGCTACAGAAGTTTTTATTCTGTGTTTAAAAAATACAGCTGTTCGTGTTATCCTCATTAAAGAATACAGTTACAACTTTAAATTTTATTAAAATGTTATTAAATGTTCAATGTAATAATTTTTCTCTGGTAGTTTGTGTTAATTAATGAATTAACTAATAGAGGCTTAATGGAAAGGGCATATCTAGGGCATGTTGTAGTTCAGATTATAATGTAAAAGTATGAAAATAAATATCCTGTTAAGTCTAATTCAGGTGTTCAGTGATGTGTCGTAGTAAACACGAGTCCGAACGCGTTTCAGTCCTTCAGTCCTGTTCAGGGTTGCCAGGTGCTCACAACAGATCCCTCCTATTCATGTTCCAGGAGATAAATATCATCAGGTTACTGCGAACACAACTGTGTTAAAGATGCTGATCCGGGGGAAAACTGCAGACTTGGCAACACTGCTGTTGTGTTTACGGTGTTACCGGGGCAACGGCTCCCTCAGCGCCCCCTGCTGTCAGACGGACGGCGCTTCAGTGCGCTGCTGTGTGTTTAAACCGCTGATGTGGAAACATTTCTTAAAATGTATTAATTGGTTAAAATGAGGAATAATTTGTAATGAATTAATCACTGTATTTTGAAGCGCCAGTATATTTAGTCTATACATGCTGCTGATTTATTTCACATGCTCATGTTTTCTTCATGTCAGACGTGAGCTGATTGATCACTAACGGTTGTGTGTTGTTCTGCAGAGGATGTAGGAGATGAAGGAGAGGAGGAGCGCGAGTGCATTTCCTACAGCATCAGCATCGACATCCACTACGGGCTCAAATCAAACAGGTGTGTGTGTGTGTGTGTGTGTGTGAGGAGCTGATGTGTGTGTGTGTGTGTGTGAAGCTGATGACTGTGTGTGTGTGTGTGTGTGTGTGTGTTTCTGTGTTCTGGTGTTGTTGTGTTCTGATGATATCCGTGCTCTTCCAGCCTGGCTCTGATCAAGCGGACCGCTGTGATCGATGCAGATAAACCCATCTCCACTCAGGTGCGAGTCCTGACTCTGAGCGAAGACTCTCCGTACGAGACGCTGCACTCCTTCATCAGCAACGCTGTGGCTCCCTACTTCAAGTCCTACATCCGGGAGTCTGGTAAAGCTGACAGGTGAGGTCTGCTCGGAGCGAGAGAGAGTCAGGTGAGAGCCGGTCCTCACTGTGTGTGTGTGTGTGTGTGTGTGTGTGTGTGCGCAGGGATGGGGATAAGATGGCTCCTTCGGTGGAGAAGAAGATCGCGGAGCTGGAGATGGGCTTACTGCACCTGCAGCAGAACATCGAGATCCCCGAGATCAGTCTGCTCATACACCCCATCATCACCAACGTGGCCAAGCAGTGCTACGAGCGCGGAGACAAGCCCAAGGTCACAGACTTCGGAGATAAAGTGGAGGATCCCAGCTTCCTGAACCAGCTTCAGTCCGGAGTCAACCGCTGGATCCGGGAGATACAGAAGGTTTGAGATGTGCTTCAGATCACCTTCTTCTGTTACACTCTAATGCTGCTTTGACACCAATTTTTGCTTCTTTTTAATCTCTGAATAAAACGGATCAGTTTCTTTCTACATGTTATCAGCCTGTATGATCCATAAAAGCCTGAAGCAGCAAATATGATGCTGAACAAAACGTGTACCTTATCTTATTTCTGTTTTCATTCAAGGTTCAATGAATTTTTCAATGTCAGAAAGTTAAGTTTCTTATCCCTGATGCTGATCTGTGTGGAGCTCATCTGCAGTGTTTTTGGTGTATATGTGAGGCCTACAGTCGATGAGGGTTACAGGATTGTGTCGGTGTGTTTCAGGTGACTAAACTGGACCGAGACCCGGCGTCTGGAACGGCTCTGCAGGAGATCAGCTTCTGGCTGAACCTGGAGCGAGCTCTGAACCGCATCCAGGAGAAGAGAGAGAGTCCCGAGGTGCTGCTGACGCTCGACATCCTCAAACACGGCAAACGCTTCCACGCCACGGTCAGCTTCGACACAGACACGGGTGAGCCGTCTGTCCGAGGGAGATCTCACGCTGTGCTCCGTCACGCTTGTGACCGCTCTGCTGTTTCTCTCAGGTCTGAAGCAGGCTGTGGAGACGGTGAACGACTACAACCCTCTGATGAAGGACTTCCCTCTCAACGATCTCCTGTCGGCCACTGAGCTGGACAAGATCCGGCAGGCGCTGGTGGCCATCTTCACTCACCTGCGCAAGATCCGAAACACCAAGTACCCCATCCAGCGTGCGCTGCGTCTGGTGGAGGCCATCTCCAGAGACCTGAGCTCTCAGCTGCTCAAAGTGCTGGGCACCCGCAAGCTCATGCATGTAGCGTACGAGGAGTTTGAGAAGGTACTCGCCCCTCGGCTTGAGAATAACACACAGAACCAAACCAGATCGCAGATTAGAGTTTCTGAAGTCTTGTTTGCTTCCTGCGCAGGTGATGGTGGCGTGTTTCGAGGTCTTCCAGACGTGGGAGGACGAGTACGAGAAGCTGCAGGTGCTCCTGAGGGACATCGTGAAGAGGAAGAGGGAGGAGAACCTGAAGATGGTGTGGCGTCTCAGTCCGGCGCACAGGAAGCTCCAGTCCCGCTTGGACCACATGAGACGCTTCAGACGACAGCACGAGCAGCTGAGAGCCGTCATCGTCCGAGTGCTCCGACCTCAGGTGTGACCCCAGCGGCTTCTGACCGTTCTGTTGTTGACCAGTCAGAGATTAATGATTCCTGACCAGGAAACCTGCTTTTCCTTTTGCGTTTGTGTGAAAGAGTCTGCGATACCAGGATGACTTAAATTAAATTAAATTCATGCATTTAGCAGATGCTTTTATCCAAAGTAACTTTGTGGAAACAGTTTTTACCTGATATTGTTCCCTGGGAATCGAACCCACAACCTTGCGCTGCTAACGCAATGCTCTAATATTGAATTGAGTTCTAATATTATCAGCCAACCAATCAGAAAGCTTCAGAGCGTATAGAGCTGACTGCAGTGATCCGGATGAGTCTGTGATATTTACCTGTTATCTACAATAACACACCCTGGAGTCTGCTGACGGACCAATCAGAACAGAGCTAATGCAGTCTTTGTCTCTCTCCAGGTGTCTGCCGTTACCCAGCATGCTCAGGGGAAGACGGCCGAGCCCGACGATATGAAGGTGGCCGAGGTGCTCTTGGATGCCGCAGACGTCAACGCCATCGAGGAGGTCAATCTGGCCTACGAGAACG
>NC_068387.1:27247879-27267879 GCF_023724105.1 Carassius gibelio
ACATGGACACTGAGGCTCCTCAAGTCAGTCACAAGCCCGGAGGAGAACCCAAGATCAAGGCAAGAAGTCCTCCTGTAGCTCTGAGTCTGTCTGCACTGAGGATTCGTGACTTCACCCTCAAACGTCTTCTTCCTCCAAACAGAATGTGGTCCATGAACTGAGGATCACTAACCAGGTGATCTATCTGAACCCGCCGATCGAAGACTGCCGCTACAGGCTTTACCAGGAGATGTTTGTGTGGAAGACGGTCATCCTGTCTCTACCCAGAATCCAGAGTCAGAGATATCAGGTCTGTGTTCGTCTTCGTTTCAGGGACAGTTCACCCAAAAATGATCATTCTGCAGTAATCGCTCAGTCAGTGTTTAAACTACTGAAAGATGTCAGTATAACGGCTTGTAAGAAAAATCTACGTAATATCACATTTACGTCAGAAAGAAAACCATTCTGTGACCAGAAAACCATTTAGTCAGGTATACAGGTTGATGATGGATCAGGATGATTTTTGGCATTTTTTTATGAATCGCCATCCACATGTGAACGTGTCATCAGCATGGAAAAAAGGTGCTTTATTGTGAGTTAAATGGACACAAACTTAGCAATTTGTAAGATAATATTGAGTGTTTTTGCTCAAGTTTGCTGCCAAAGTTTCAATTAAAGCCACAGCAGAAATGTTTTGTGTCTGAGCAACACAGCAGTGTTTCGATTCTGAATGAGTGACTAATGACTCGCTCATTAAAACAGTCGTTTACTGTCATCTACTGGTGGTTACTTGCATGTTCAAAAACATTTAA
Organism: Carassius gibelio; assembly: GCF_023724105.1. Taxonomy (NCBI): domain Eukaryota; kingdom Metazoa; phylum Chordata; class Actinopteri; order Cypriniformes; family Cyprinidae; genus Carassius; species Carassius gibelio. The sequence goes on from NC_068387.1 coordinate 27,248,671, forward strand.
AACACAGTTTTTTTCTAAAAGTATTTTGTCTTCACGGTTTGCTCTTCTCTCAGGTGGGCGTTCACTACGAGTTATCAGAAGAGGAGAAGTTCTACAGGAACGCTCTGACCAGGATGCCTGATGGTCCGTCTGCGCTGGAGGAAGCTTATAACGCAGTGAAGGAGATCGTGTCTGAGGTGGAGCAGTACGTGAAGGTAAGGTCTTCTCTCAGAGCGAGCGAGCGAGCGTGTTCAGACGCAGGACTGACGGTGTTTCTCTTCAGGTGTGGCTCCAGTACCAGTGTCTGTGGGACATGCAGCCCGAGAACATCTACAGCCGTCTGGGAGAAGATCTCAACAAGTGGCAGGCGCTGCTCGTGCAGATCCGCAAAGCTCGAGGCACGTTTGACAACGCAGAGACCAGGAAGGAGTTCGGGCCGGCCGTCATCGACTACGGCAAGGTCAGGAGGAAGCGGCTCAGGGTTGGGTCACGAGGAGTCTCTCACAAACGCTCACGTGTCTCTCTTTACGTCTGCTTTAGGTTCAGTCCAAGGTCAATCTGAAGTACGACTCGTGGCATAAGGAGGTGCTCAGTAAGTTTGGACAGATGTTGGGCAACAACATGCAGGACTTCCACTCGCAGATCTCCAAGGTGTGCGCCGCTCTCGCTGAAGGCACAGCTGGTGTTTGTGCTCAGGTGAATGTTCTGAAGTCTTCTGTGTCTCTCACAGTCTCGACAAGAGCTGGAGCAGCATTCGGTGGATACGGCCAGCACCTCTGATGCCGTGACCTTCATCACGTACGTGCAGGCGCTCAAACGCAAGATCAAACAGTTCGAGAAGCAAGTGGATGTGAGTACAGTCTAGGTCTTAAACACGGTTCTGTGCTGGAAACGTCATTAACGTGTCTGGTCCTCTGCAGCTGTTCCGCAACGGCCAGCGTCTGCTGGAGAAACAGCGCTTCCAGTTCCCTTCCTCCTGGCTGTACATCGATAACATCGAGGGCGAGTGGGGTGCCTTCAGCGACATCATGAAGCGCAAAGACACGGCCATCCAGCAGCAGGTGGCCAACCTCCAGATGAAGATCGTGCAGGAGGACCGCGCCGTGGAGAACCGCACCACAGACCTGCTGTCGGACTGGGAGAAGACCAAACCTGTGGCAGTACGTGTGAGAGAGAGAGATCTGGGAGAGGTGTGGTGTTGGCAGCTCTCGTTCAGTGTTTGTCTGCTTGTTATCGCTGCAGGGCAGTCTGCGTCCAGAGGAGGCGCTGCAGTCGCTCACCATCTACGAGGGCAAGTTCGGCCGGCTGAAGGACGACAGAGAGAAGTGTGCGAAGGCCAAAGAGGCGCTGGAGCTGACGGACACAGGTCTGCTGAGCAGCAGCGAGGAGAGAGTCCAGGTGAAGCGCTTCAGACCTCGCTCATAACAGAGACGCTTCTAAACCGCTTTAACAGAGAGACAAACCAGCGAACAATCACTGAGTTCATCATCTATGAGCGTCGATGAACCCTGACGGCTTGATGTCATCATACTTTCCCCATTTGATAAATCACAGTGCATCAAGTACTTACATTAAGATTTCTGAAATTTACAATACATATGCAAACGAGGCATCAATCTAATTAAATATGTACTAATATGCAGAAATCTGAACGCTGGATAAAGTCAGGTTCAAAATTCTTGTTTGATATTGTTGAAATGGAATTAAAGTTTTTCTTGGGGAGAATTTGGATTTCTCTTTTTATCCATAAATTAGAAAATACTGTCAGCAGATAGAAAACAAGCACATTTTAACCATGATTCTTGGAGTGAAATGCTGTATCAATCAGTGAGAATGAAAAATTAACAAACTTTTAGAATAAAGAGAGGAATACAACAAAAGTTTATTTATGATACTGACAAAAAAAAATTAGATTTGACATTATTGAAAAGGGATCCTTATAGCTTGGACAATTTCTTTGTGAAATTGACATGTCAAATAACAAAGCTAAATTTTAAAACTAATTGCAAATCTAATCAAATAAGACAAAAAAATATTTTCATCTAAACCAAGGCTTTGTTCTTTTCATTCAAACTTCGAGGCAACCGCTGCATTTCAATCACAGCATGAACAGTTTTAAAGCTAAATTATATCGTATGATTTGACATTTTAAAACAATGATCAGACTTTGTGAAACTGTTAATAAATCATATGAGCGAGACTCGAACAGCAGAAGCTCTGAATGAGACGCAGATTCAGTCTCTGCCAGCAGGAGGCGCTCGTGCAGCAGCAGATACAGTGTTTCCTCCGTTACTGCTGTACAGAGATCAGATGAAAAGATAATATTATTGATACTTTTCAGCTGACAGTTTCCCTCAAAGATACATTCATACAAACTCCTCCCCAAACGTATCACGATTCGTCTGAACTGATTTGAATCAGCACATATTTGTATCGATATTCAACCGGTGCATCGTTACATCCCTAATGGATTGAGATTGACATAAAGACTCAAGTAGATGAATTGCAATATAATAAACCATTAAATGTGTATTTTGGAAAAACAGAGCTCAAAACGGTCCAGTGCATGAAAACACGCTGGGTTCAGTTCGCTTAATGTTTTCAGAAATCGTTGTGAGATCACACTTTGATGCAGACCGTCTTCTGCTCGTCGTGCTGTTGTTCACGTGTGTGTTGTGTTGGTCAGGTGGCTCTGGAGGAGCTGCAGGATCTGAAGGGGGTTTGGTCGGAGCTGTCGAAGGTCTGGGAGCAGATAGATCAGATGAAGGAGCAACCGTGGGTCTCTGTGCAGCCGCGTAAGGTGAGACACACACCCGCGTCTCCTGAGATACACACACCTGAGTCTGGCTCACACCGAGTCTGTGTTCTTCTGCTGTGCAGCTGCGCCAGAGTCTGGACGCTCTCCTCAACCAGCTGAAGAACTTCCCCGCTCGACTGAGGCAGTACGCCTCCTACGAGTTCGTGCAGAGACTGCTCAAGGGCTACATGAAGGTGAGCCGCTCCGGCCTGAACCGCTGAGCATGCTGGGATAGAGTCAGCCAGGCTCCTAAACCCTCGCTGTGCTGATCCTCAGGTGAACATGCTGGTGATTGAGCTGAAGTCGGAGGCGCTGAAGGACCGGCACTGGAAGCAGCTGATGAAGCGTCTGCATGTGAACTGGGTTCTGTCCGAGCTGAGTCTGGGTCAGATCTGGGACGTGGACCTGCAGAAGAACGAGATGGTGGTGAAGGACGTGCTGCTGGTGGCACAGGGAGAGATGGCCCTCGAGGAGTTCCTCAAGCAGGTGTGAGAGTGTGTGTGAGAGTGAGTGAGTGTGAGAGTGAGTGTGTGTGTGTGTGTGTGAGAGAGTGAGAGAGAGAAAGTGTTTGAGAGAGAAAGAGAATGTGTGTGTGAGTGAGAGAGTGTGAGAGTGAGTGTGTGTGTGTGTGTGTGAGAGAGTGAGAGAGAGAAAGTGTTTGAGAGAGAAAGAGAATGTGTGTGTGAGTGAGAGAGCGTGTTAGAGAGAGAGTACGTGTGAGAGAGAGTGCGTGTGTGAGTGAGTGTGAGTGAGAGTGAGTGCGTGAGAGTGTGTGTGTGTGTGTGAGAGAGAGAGTGTGCGTGTGACTGTGCTTATGTGAGAGTGTGTGAGTGTCTGTGAGTGAAAGAGAGTGTGAGTGTGCGAGTGAGTGTGTGTGTGTGTGAGTGAGAGTGTGCGTGTGACTGTGCGTATGTGAGTGTGTGTGTGTGTGTGTGTGTGAGTGTCTGTGAGTGAAAGAGAGTGTGAGTGTGCGAGTGAGTGAGTGTGTGTGTGTGTGTGTGTGAGTGAGAGTGTGCGTGTGACTGTGCTTATGTGAGAGTGTGTGTGTGAGTGTCTGTGAGAGTGAAAGGGAGTGTGAGTGCGAGTGCGAGTGTGTGAGAAAGAGAGTGAGAGAGTGTGCTTGTGTGAGTGTGCTTGTGTGAGAGAGTGCGTGTGAGAGAGTGCGTGTGAGAGAGAGTGCGTGTGTGAGTGAGTGTACTTGTGTGCGAGTGTAAGTGTGCTTGTGTGCGAGTGAGTGTGTGCGAGTGGGGGTGTGAGAGTGAAAGAGTGTGAGTGTGCGAGTGAGTGAGTGTGTGAGAGAGTGAGTGAAAGAGTTTGTGTGTGAGTGTGTGTGCGCGAGTGAGTGTGTGTGTGTGAGAGAGTGAGTGAGTGTGTGTGCGCGAGAGTGTGTGTGTGTGTGAGAGAGTGTGAGAGTGTGCGTGTGACTGTGCTTATGTGAGAGTGTGTGTGTGTGTGTCTGAGAGTGTGAGAGTGAAAGAGAGTGTGAGTGTGCGAGTGAGTGAGTGTGTGTGTGTGTGTGTGTGAGTGAGAGTGTGCGTGTGACTGTGCTTATGTGAGAGAGTGTGAGTGAGAGTGCGTGTGACTGTGCTTATGTGAGAGTGTGTGTGTGTGAGTGTCTGAGAGTGAAAGAGAGTGTGAGTGCGAGTGAGAGTGTGTGAGAAAGAGTGAGAGAGAGTGTGCTTGTGTGAGTGTGCTTGTGTGAGAGAGTGCGTGTGAGAGAGTGTACTTGTGTGCGAGTGTAAGTGTGCTTGTGTGCGAGTGAGTGTGTGCGAGTGGGGGTGTGAGAGTGAAAGAGAGTGCGAGTGAGTGAGTGTGTGAGAGAGAGTGAAAGAGAGTTTGTGTGAGTGAGTGCGTGAGAGTGTGTGTGTGTGAGAGAGTGTGAGTGAGAGTGTGCGTGTGACTGCTTATGTGAGTGTGTGTGTGTGTGTGAGTGTCTGTGAGAGTGAAAGAGTGTGAGTGTGCGAGTGAGTGAGTGTGTGTGTGTGTGAGTGAGAGTGTGCGTGTGACTGCTTATGTGAGAGAGTGTGAGGGAGAGTGCGTGTGACTGTGCTTATGTGAGTGTGTGTGTGTGTGAGTGTCTGTGAGTGAAAGAGTGTGAGTGCGAGTGAGAGTGTGTGAGAGAGTGAGAGAGAGTGTGCTTGTGTGAGTGTGCTTGTGTGAGTGTGCTTGTGTGAGTGTGCTTGTGTGAGTGTGCTTGTGTGAGTGTGCTTGTGTGAGAGAGTGCGTGTGAGAGAGTGCGTGTACTTGTGTGAGTGAGTGTGTGTGAGTGTCTGAGAGTGTGAGAGTGAAAGAGAGTGTGTGTGAGAAAGAGAGTGAGAGAGAGTGTGTGCTTGAGAGAGAGAGTGTGTGTGAGAGAGTGTGTGTGAGAGTGCGTGTACTTGTGTGAGTGCGTGTACTTGTGTGAGTGCGTGTACTTGTGTGAGTGCGTGTACTTGTGTGAGTGAGTGTACTTGTGTGAGAGAGTGAGTGAGTGTGTGTGAGTGTCTGTGAGAGTGTGAGAGTGAAAGAGAGTGTGAGTGTGTGAGAAAGAGAGTGAGAGAGTGTGTGCTTGAGTGAGAGTGTGAGAGAGTGCGTGTGAGAGAGTGCGTGTGAGAGTGCGTGCGTGTACTTGTGTGAGTGAGTGTACTTGTGTGAGTGAGTGTACTTGTGTGAGAGAGTGAGTGAGTGTGTGTGAGTGTCTGTGAGAGTGTGAGAGTGAAAGAGAGTGTGAGTGTGTGAGAAAGAGAGTGAGAGAGTGTGTGCTTGAGTGAGAGTGTGAGAGAGTGCGTGTGAGAGAGTGCGTGTGAGAGTGCGTGCGTGTACTTGTGTGAGTGAGTGTACTTGTGTGAGAGAGTGTACTTGTGTGAGAGAGTGTGAGTGAGTGTGCTTGTGTGTGTGAGAGTGTGAGTGAGAGTGTGCGTGTGAGTGTGCTTGAGTGAGAGTGTGAGTGTGAAAGTGTGTGTGTGTGTGAGAGAGAGAGAGAGTGTGTGAGTGTGTTTGGGAGAGAGAGTGTGTGTGTGAGTGTCTGTGAGATAGTGTGAGAGTGAAAGTGTGTGTGAGAGTGAGAGAGAGAGAGTGTGTGTGTGTTTGTGAGAGAATGTGTGTGAGTGTTTGAGAGAGAAAGAGTGTGCGTGAGTGTGTGAGAGAGTGTGTGTGTGAGTGTCTGTGAGATAGTGTGAGAGTGAAAGTGTGTGTGAGAGAGAGAGTGTGTGTGAGTCTGTGAGAGAATGTGTGTGAGTGTTTGAGAGAGAGTGTGAGTGTGTGCGTGTTTGAGAGTTTGAGTGTGTGTGTGTTTGAGAGTTTGAGTGCGTGTGTGTGAGTGTGTGTGTGTGTAAGAGAGAGAGAGTGTGAGTGTGTTTGGGAGAGAGTGAGCGTGTGTGTGAGTGTCTGTGAGAGAGTGTGAGAGTGAAAGAGTGTGTGTGAGAGTGAGTGTGTGTGTGTGTGAGAATGTGTGTGAGTGTTTGAGAGAGTGTGCGTGAGTGTGAGAGAGAGTGTGTGTGAGTGTCTGTGAGAGTGAGAGACAGTGTGAGTGTGTGCGTGTTTGGGAGTTTGAGTGTGTGTGTGTGTGAGTGTGTGTGTGTGTTTGTGTGTGTGTTTGAGAGTTTGAGTGTGTGTGAGAGTCTGTGAGAGAGTGTGAGTGCGTGTGTGTTTGAGAGTTTGAGTGCGTGTGTGAGAGTGTGTGTTCTAACACTCCTTCCTCTTCGCGGCAGATTCGTGAAGTGTGGAACTCGTACGAGCTCGACCTGGTCAACTATCAGAACAAGTGTCGTCTGATTCGAGGATGGGACGATCTGTTCAACAAAGTGAAGGAGCACATCAACAGTGTGTCGGCCATGAAGCTCTCGCCCTACTACAAGGTACTGAAGAGAACGAGAGCGAGTGTGTGTTCGTGAGGAGCCGTGTGTCCCAGCAGTCTCTCTGTTCTCACAGGTGTTCGAGGAGGACGCTCTGAGCTGGGAGGACAAACTCAACCGCATCATGGCTCTGTTTGACGTCTGGATCGACGTGCAGCGCCGCTGGGTTTACCTGGAAGGCATTTTCACAGGAAGTGCTGACATCAAACACCTGCTTCCTGTGGAGACGCAGCGCTTCCAGAGGTCAGACTCATTACATCAGTGAGCCGAAGAACACGCAGACTGTGGCTTTAACATGTGACTCGTCTGATTCCACAGCATCAGCACAGAGTTCCTGGCCCTGATGAAGAAGGTGACCAAGTCTCCTCTGGTCATGGACGTCCTGAACATTCAGGGGGTTCAGAGGTCACTGGAGAGACTCGCTGACCTGCTGGGAAAGATCCAGAAAGCCCTGGGAGAATATCTGGAGAGAGAGCGCTCGTCGTTCCCCAGGTCAGACCTTTCAGCTCAGCGATCTCTCTTTGACTTTCATGTGATGTGTTAACCAGTGATTTTTGAAAGATTAGTAGTATTTTAATGAAAATGTGTTTTAACAATCTTGTTTAGTTGGTAAAATAATTGCAGGCCTTATTTCTTTACTCGTGTCATCACGGTTGATTAAACACTCATCATTTGTGTTTCCCGCAGGTTCTACTTTGTTGGTGATGAAGATCTGCTGGAGATCATCGGCAACAGTAAGAATGTGGCCAAACTGCAGAAACACTTCAAGAAGATGTTCGCTGGAGTTTCGAGCATCCTGCTGAACGAGGACAACACGGAGGTGCTGGGCATCTCGTCCCGAGAGGGAGAGGAGGTACGGCTCGTCCCCAGACACACACACGTCTGATGGAGGATTGTGTGGCCAGTCAAGAGTCAGTCAGAGCCGTTACATCAGTAATATAACTGTGTTAGTGTGAACCTGTGAGCGCTCTGCTGTGTTCAGGTGCTCTATAAGACGCCGGTGTCCATCACGAAGCATCCGAAGATCAACGAGTGGCTGACGCTGGTGGAGCGTGAGATGCGTGTGACGCTGGCCAAGCTGCTGGCCGAGTCCGTCACAGAGGTGGGCGACTTCAACAAGGGCACGGGCATCGACCTGAGCACCTACATCAGCTGGATCGACCGATACCAGGTGACCCGTCCTCCCAGACTGACCCGGAGTCTGTCCACCTGATCATGAGTGTTTAACCTCTGTCTGCTGTGTCCAGGCCCAGCTGGTGGTCCTGTCCGCACAGATCGACTGGTCAGAGAACGTGGAGAGCGCTCTGAACACCATCAACGGAGGAGTGGACATGGGTCCGCTGCAGGCCGTGCTGACCAACGTGGAGGCGACGCTGAACCTGCTGGCCGACACGGTCCTGATGGAGCAGCCACCGCTGCGCAGGAGGAAGCTGGAGCACCTGGTGAGCACAAACACAGCAGTGACCTTCTGATGCGCACACACACACACACGCAGACGCTCACTCCTGAACCATGACCTGTGTGTGTTTCTTTGGTAGATCACAGAGTTGGTGCACCAGAGAGACGTGAGCAGGACTCTGATCAAGAACAAGATCAACAACCCCAAGTCCTTCGAGTGGCTCAGCCAGATGCGCTTCTACTTCGACCCCAAGCAGACCGACGTCCTCCAGCAGCTCTCCATCCAGATGGCCAACGCCAAGTTCAACTACGGCTTCGAGTACCTGGGTGTGCAGGACAAGCTGGTGCAGACGCCACTGACCGACCGCTGCTACCTGACCATGACTCAGGCGCTGGAGGCCCGTCTGGGAGGATCGCCCTTCGGTCAGTGTGTGTGTGTGCGTGCCCGTGCGCGTGTGTGTGTGTGTGTGAGAGAGAGAGAGAGAGAGAGAGAGAGAGTGTGTGTGTGAGAGAGAGAGAGAGAGAGAGAGAGAGAGAGAGAGAGAGAGAGAGTGTGAGAGAGAGTGTGTGTGTGTGTGTGTGTATGTGAGAGAGTGTGTGTGTGTGTGAGAGAGTGCACGTGTGTGTAAGAGAGAGAGAGTGTGTGTGCATGCATGCGTGTGTGTGTGTGTGAGAGAGAGAGAGAGTGTGTGTGTGAGAGAGCGAGTGTGTGCGTGTGTGTGTGCGCGCGTGTGTGAGAGTGCGCGTGTGTGTGTGTGTATGTGAGAGAGTGTGTGTGTGAGAGAGTGCACGTGTGTGTGTGTGTAAGAGAGAGTGTGTGTGTGCGCGTGTGTTCGTGTGTGCGCTCGTGTGTTTGTGTGTGCATGCGTGTGTTTGTGTGTGCGTGCGTGTGTATGTGTGTGTATGTGAGAGAGTGTGTGTGTGTGAGAGAGAGAGAGTGTGTGTGTGTGTGTGCGCGGTGGCTGACGGTGTTCTTGTCCTGTAGGTCCTGCTGGGACGGGGAAGACGGAGTCTGTGAAAGCTCTGGGTCACCAGCTGGGTCGCTTCGTCCTGGTCTTCAACTGCGACGAGACCTTTGACTTCCAGGTGCGACGGGCGTCACAGGACGGTGTCAGTAACAGGTGTTCAGTCTCGGGGTGTGACGGTGTCTTGTCTTGCAGGCGATGGGTCGCATCTTTGTGGGTCTGTGTCAGGTGGGAGCCTGGGGCTGCTTCGACGAGTTCAACCGTCTGGAGGAGCGCATGCTGTCTGCCGTGTCTCAGCAGGTCCAGTACATCCAGGTGGCCCTGAGAGAACACAGCAACCCCAACCGAGACCACAGTACGTGCAGGATGCTAGGCCTGGGGGAATAAATCATGCATCACTCGAGAAACATTCTGAGATTTTCAGAATGCATCATAATTCTTTAAGTCGATATTGAGCTTAGTTGTGAACAGCAGGTGGCGCTGCATGCTTGAGAAACAGAATTCTACACACTTGAACCTAAAATAATCATTAAATTAGAAAATTTTGATGTGAATCACAAGAGTGTTCACAGTGGTGTTTGACTGTGTTTACATTAATCTGCTGTAATAAAGGCATTCTGAGACAACGTGAAGTTACAGACTCGGTGATGTTCAGCTCTTCTTCATCAGTGTCTGTGTGTGGATCAACACTAGAGGAGAGCGCCATCTGCTGCTAAAATATAAGATCGTGATGCATTTGGAAGATCGGTTTAGAATCTAATTTAGATGCTGATCTATGTGTGTGTGTGTGTGTGTGTGTGTGTGTATGTGCAGGCGTGCCCGTCACCACTGAGCTGCTGAACAAACAGGTGAAGGTGAGTGCGGAGATGGCCATCTTCATCACGATGAATCCTGGTTACGCCGGACGCTCCAACCTGCCCGATAACCTCAAGAAGCTCTTCAGGAGTCTGGCCATGACCAAACCGGACCGTCAGCTGATCGCTCAGGTCATGCTGTACTCACAGGGCTTCCGCACCGCAGAGATCCTGGCCAAGAAGATCGTCCCGTTCTTCAAGTGCGTCTGCGTCCGGCTCCGCTGCTGTTCTGTGTGTGTGTGTGTGAGGTCGTGACCTTTAACCCAGTGCGCTCTGTGGTTGCAGGTTGTGTGACGAGCAGCTGTCGTCTCAGTCTCACTATGACTTCGGTCTGCGAGCGCTCAAGAGCGTGCTGATCAGCGCCGGGAACGTGAAGAGAGAGCGCATCCAGAAGATCAAGAGAGAGAAGCGTGAGCGCGGTGAGGACGTGGATGAGAACGAGATCGCAGAGAACCTTCCGGAGCAGGAGGTGAGACGGGAAGTTTGTTTTATGTGACATTTTAGCTTTTATTTTTGGAATCTTATCATTTTGATAAAAGCAGGTGCAGATTAATGTTTAGTAGACTCTTTCACAGTAAAACAGGAAACATGAATGAGTGAGTTAGAGTAGATCTGTGATCTCTGAGCGTTCTTCATGTGCTCGACCATCAGATCCTGATCCAGAGCGTGTGTGAGACCATGGTGCCGAAGCTGGTGGCCGAGGACATCCCTCTGCTCTTCAGCCTGCTCTCAGACGTCTTCCCCGGCGTCCAGTACATGCGCGGAGAGATGACCGCTCTGAGAGAAGAGCTGAAGAAGGTCTGCGCCGAGATGTACCTCACATACGGAGACGGAGACGACGTGGGCAGCATGTGGGTGGAGAAGGTGAGACACACACACACACACACACACACACACACAGAGACTCTCACTCACTCACTCTGTTACTCTCACTCACACTCTCACACACTCACTCACACTCCCTCACTCAGTCTCACACTCACTCACTCACACTCTGTCACACAGAGAGACAGACACAAACTCTCACATACTCACACTCCCTCACTCAGTCTCACACTCTGTTACTCTTGCACACACTCATACTCAGTCACTCTTGCACACACTCATACTCAGTCACTCTCACTCTTGCACACTCACACACACACACTAACAATCACACTCACTCACTCAGAGAGACTCACACTGTCACACTCAATCACTCACACACACTCTCAGTCACTCACACACTCAGTCACACTCTGTCACACTCTATCTCACACACACTCAGTCACACTCTGTCACACTCTCTCACACACTCATACTCACAGTCACTCTTGCACACACTCATACTCAGTCACTCTCACTCTTGCACACACTCACACACACACTAACAATCACACTCACTCACTCAGAGAGACTCACACTAAGTCGCACTCAATCACTCTCACACACTCTGTCACTCTCACACTGTCACACTCTCACACACTCACACTCAGTCACACTGTCACACTCTATCACACACTGATACTCAGTCACTCACTCTTGCACACACACACACACACACACTAACAATCACACTCACTCAGAGAGACTCACACTAAGTCACACTCAATCACACACACACACACACACACACACTCAGTCACTCTCACACAGTCACACTGTCACACTCTATCTCTCACACTCAGTCACACTCTATCTCTCACACTCAGTCACACTCTATCTCTCACACTCAGTCACACTGTATCACACACTCATACTCAGTCACTCTCACTCTTGCACACACACACACACACTAACAATCACACTCACTCAGAGAGACTCACACTAAGTCACACTCAGTCACTCTCACACACTGTCACACTGTCACACTCTATCTCTCACACTCAGTCACACTCTATCTCTCACACTCAGTCACACTGTATCACACACTCATACTCAGTCACTCTCACTCTTGCACACACACACACTAACAATCACACTCACTCACTCAGAGACTCACACTAAGTCACACTCAATCACTCACACACACTCTCCATCACACACTCACACTCAGTCACACTCACACACTCTCTATCACACACTCTCTCTATCACACACTCACACTCTGGCTCACTCTCACACACTCAGTCACACTCTCACAAACACGGTCACACTCACTCACTAACTCTCTCACTCTACAGTCACTCACACTTTGTTACACTCACACTCTCTCACAGAGACTCACACTAGGGCTGCATGATGTGTCGTTTAAGCATCGATATCGCGATGTACGAATCTACGATAGTCACATTGCAGGATGTGCGATGTAGGCTGTCGTAGTTGATCCTTTATTCATTAACTGTATGGGCCAGCTGCTCCCCCGCCCTTGGCGAATGTGATTCGTGGATTAATTGCACAGTTTAACCATCAGAGAGTGAAAGTTTATCATTTGCATGTGTTTTTAAGTCCTGTCAGTTTAACAGGGCAGAGAGAGAGAGAGCGCGATAGAGAGAGCGCGATAGAGAGAGCACGAGAGAGAGAGAGAGCACGAGAGAGAGAGAGCGCGAGAGAGAGAGCGCGAGAGAGAGAGAGCGCGAGAGAGAGAGAGAGAGAGAGAGAGAGAGCACGATCCCTGTTTTCAAACGAGCGCTGTCTGCTCTCTCTCCCTCGTGCATATTAATCAATCGACACAATGGTGTCGATGTTTAAATAATTTAAAATGAGAATGTGTGTTCATCCCATTTTTGTTTGTAAGAAAAAAATTGATTAGATTTTATCGCAATATATATCGCAGAAAAATAACATCGCAATATCATTTTTTCCCAATATTGTGCAGCCCTAACTCACACTCACTCTCACACTCACTCTGTCTCGCTCACATTCACTCACTCACAGAAACTCACACACTCTCACACTCTGTCATACTCTCTCACACACACACACACACACACTCATGGGTCTGACCGTGTGCTCCTCCTCAGGTGCTGCAGCTGTATCAGATCACTCAGATCAATCACGGGCTGATGATGGTCGGGCCGTCCGGCAGCGGGAAGACCATGGCCTGGAGAGTCCTGCTCAAAGCCCTGGAGAGGCTGGAGGGTTTGGAGGGCGTCGCTCACATCATCGACCCCAAAGCCATCAGCAAAGACCACCTGTACGGCACGCTGGACCCCAACACTCGCGAGTGGACCGACGGACTCTTCACACACGTGCTCCGGAAGTGAGTCCTCGTCTGTCCTCAGGTGTGTGTTCATTCTGATGCCTGTGCTCATGTGTGTGTGTGTGTGTGTGTGTGTGTGTGTGTGTGTGTGTTTTCAGGATCATCGATAACGTCCGTGGAGAGCTGCAGAAGCGGCAGTGGATCATCTTCGACGGTGACGTGGATCCGGAGTGGGTGGAGAATCTGAACTCTGTGCTGGACGACAACAAGCTCCTGACTCTCCCCAACGGAGAGCGCCTCAGCCTGCCACCCAACGTACGCAGCAGATCTGATGTGGAGTGTGTAGTCGAGATGATGATGATGATGATGATGATGATGATGATGATGCTCTCGTCACACAGGTGCGCATCATGTTTGAGGTGCAGGACCTGAAGTACGCCACGCTGGCCACCGTGTCTCGCTGTGGGATGGTCTGGTTCAGCGAGGACGTTCTCAGCACCGACATGATCTTCAACAACTTCCTGGCGCGTCTGAGGAGCATCCCGCTGGATGAGGGAGAGGATGAGGCTCAGCGCATGAGGAAGGCCACGGAGGACGAGGGCGAGGAGGCCGCTTCACCAATGCTGCAGGTACTCCATCTTTCTCTCGATCGCTCCGTGTGTGCTTCATGCGTGTGCTCGTCAGGTTTCAGAGCGTCCTGTGTTTGATCCACAGATCCAGAGAGACGCCGCTGTGATCCTCCAGCCGTACTTCACCTCCACCGGTCTGGTCATCAAAGCTCTGGAACACGCCTCTAAGATGGAGCACATCATGGACTTCACGCGTCTGCGCTCGCTGAGCTCGCTCTTCTCCATGCTGCATCAGGCCTGCCGCAACATCGCCCTCTACAACAACAACCACCCGGATTTCCCCATGCCCATGGACCAGCTGGAGAAATACATGCAGGTGTGACCCCTGGACGAGCCGGCTCATGTGTTTACATGCTACGTGAGTGAGAGGTAATGACACATGCTAACTCTGAGCTTGTGGTGCAGAAATACCTGATCTACGCAGTGCTGTGGTCCTTCTCGGGTGACAGCAGGCTGAAGATGCGAGCGGAGCTGGGAGAATACATCCGCCGCATCACCACCGTGTCTCTGCCGTCCGCTCCGAACGTGCCGATCATCGACTACGAGGTGCGAGCGGACGCCGTCTCAGGTGCAGTGTGATGTTTGAGGTGAGTGTGTGACTCTAACGCTGCGGTGAATCCGTCAGGTGTCCATCACGGGCGAGTGGCAGTCCTGGCAGGTGAAGGTGCCTCAGATCGAGGTGGAGACGCACAAGGTGGCCTCGCCGGACGTGGTGGTGCCCACTCTGGACACGGTGCGGCACGAGGCTCTGCTCTACACCTGGCTGGCCGAACACAAGCCTCTGGTGCTCTGTGGGCCGCCGGGCTCCGGGAAGACCATGACCCTGTTCAGTGCCCTGAGAGCCCTGCCGGACATGGAGGTGAGGAGCGGTCACAGATGGAGCAGTCTGATCTGATGCTCGGACACATGTGTAATGTGTGTGTTCTCCAGGTGGTGGGACTGAACTTCTCCAGCGCTACGACTCCAGAGCTGCTGCTGAAGACCTTCGATCATTACTGTGAGTACCGCAGGACTCCGAACGGCGTGGTTCTGGCTCCGGTGCAGCTGGGCAAGTGGCTGGTGCTCTTCTGTGACGAGATCAACCTCCCCGACATGGACAAGTACGGCACGCAGCGGGTCATCTCCTTCATCAGACAGGTGCGCGTCGCTGCGGGGGGTGTGTGTGTGTGTGTGTGTGTGTGTGTGTGTGTGTGTGTGAGTGTGACCCGTGTGCTGTGTTCAGATGGTGGAGCACGGGGGCTTCTACCGCACCTCAGACCAGACCTGGGTGAAGCTGGAGCGGATCCAGTTCGTCGGAGCCTGTAACCCCCCCACAGACCCCGGCAGGAAGCCGCTCTCCTACAGGTGGGTCCTCATCACTGCTCATACAGACGGAGATGTGTTCAGTGATGTCCTGACGTTCCTCGTGTGACCGTGTGCAGGTTTCTGCGTCACGTGCCGGTGGTGTATGTGGACTATCCCGGGCCGGCCTCGCTCACACAGATCTACGGCACCTTCAACAGAGCCATGCTCCGACTGATCCCGTCCCTGCGGACCTTCGCTGAGCCGCTCACGGCTGCCATGGTCGAGTTCTACACCATGTCTCAGGTGTGCAGTCTAACCCTGAACGCTCCTGGGTTTGCTCCTGAGATGATGAGATGTTTATCTGACTGTTTTATGTTGAGCAGGAGCGGTTCACTCAGGACACACAGCCGCACTACATCTACTCTCCCAGAGAGATGACCCGCTGGGTCCGAGGCATCTTTGAGGCGCTGCGGCCGCTGGAGACACTTCCTGTGGAGGGTCTGATTCGCATCTGGGCTCACGAAGCGCTGAGACTCTTCCAGGACCGGTGAGTTTAAGGCTCCTGTAGATCACATGGTTACAGTTTAGCTTCCTGTTTTGAAACCGTGTTGCGTTTTCTTCTAAACAGTGTTACATTTGACTCGAGTATGACACTGATTGATCTGGTTCTCCTGCAGATTGGTGGAGGATGAGGAGAGACGCTGGACGGATGAGAACATCGACACGGTCGCCCTCAAACACTTCCCCAACATCGAGCGTGACAAGGCCCTTAACAGACCCATCCTGTACAGCAACTGGCTCTCCAAGGTGAGTGACCGAGCTGAACTCTTCTGGACGTCCCTGCAGACGGACGACTGAGCTTCTGCTGTTCTCCTGCAGGACTATGTTCCCGTGGAGCAGGAGGAGCTGCGTGACTATGTGAAGGCCAGACTGAAGGTGTTCTACGAGGAGGAGCTGGATGTTCCTCTGGTGCTCTTCAATGAGGTTCTGGATCACGTGCTGAGGATCGACAGGTACAGAGAGTCTGAAGAGACACCGCTGTTTGTTATTTCTCCTGCTGATGCTTCAGTGACGTCATGCTGATGTTCTCCTCCAGGATCTTCCGTCAGCCGCAGGGTCACCTGCTCCTGATCGGCGTCAGCGGCGCTGGAAAGACCACGCTCTCCCGCTTCGTGGCCTGGATGAACGGCCTGAGCGTCTATCAGATCAAGGTCAGAGCAGTGAGATAGAGATTGTCTCCAGTTCTGTTTGTTTGAGGCTAACCCATCGTGTCCTCGCAGGTCCACAGGAAATACACGGGCGAGGACTTTGACGAAGACCTGCGGACAGTGCTCCGTCGCTCCGGCTGCAAGAACGAGAAGATCGCCTTCATCATGGACGAGTCGAACGTGCTGGACTCGGGCTTCCTGGAGCGCATGAACACGCTGCTGGCCAACGGAGAGGTGTGACCCCTGATGAAGACCGTCTCTCGCTCTCCGTCTGTCCGGTGTTCTGACCGCTCTGTGCTGTTGCAGGTGCCCGGTCTGTTCGAGGGCGACGAATACGCCACGCTGATGACGCAGTGCAAGGAAGGAGCGCAGAAGGAGGGC
Source organism: Carassius gibelio (assembly GCF_023724105.1). Taxonomy (NCBI): domain Eukaryota; kingdom Metazoa; phylum Chordata; class Actinopteri; order Cypriniformes; family Cyprinidae; genus Carassius; species Carassius gibelio. The sequence continues at coordinate 27,265,120 of NC_068387.1, forward strand.
TTGATGCTGGACACTCACGAGGAGCTCTACAAGTGGTTCACCAGTCAGGTGATCAGGAACCTGCACGTGGTGTTCACCATGAACCCGTCATCAGAGGGACTGAAGGACCGAGCGGCCACCTCACCTGCCCTCTTCAACAGGTGCGATCGTGTGCTCTAGAATAAACAGCTACAGTGTATATGCTTCCATCACCTGCTTTTATGCCAGTTTTGAAATATTACTTAAAAAAAACACTGGAAGTAAAATTCAATGATGTGCATTAAAAAAAATCCAATGCCACAGGTTTTCTTGGTTGCAGCAAGTTTAATTTTTGTTGATTCCTTGCATCAGTTTCCAGGGAAGTGGTTTTGTTGTTTTGCACTCATGGGATGGAAGCGGTGTTGTGTTAGCAGGTGTATTGTGTGGTGGATGGGTGTTTGCTCTTACGCTGGACTGATGTGTTTCTCCTCAGGTGTGTGCTCAACTGGTTTGGGGATTGGTCCACTGAAGCGCTGTATCAGGTGGGTAAAGAGTTCACCAGCAAGATGGACCTGGAGAAGCCCAACTACAAAGTGCCGGACTACATGCCCACGGTGTATGACAAGCTGCCGCAGACTCCCACGCACCGCGAGGCCATCGTCAACGGATGTGTGTTCGTGCATCAGACCCTGCACCAGGTCAGAGCGCCCCGCTCACGTCTGATGAGGTGCATGCTGCTGTCCGTGCACTCTGTGACGCTTTATTTCTCTGTGTGTGTGTGTGTGTGTGTGTGTGTTAGGCTAACAACCGTCTGGCGAAGCGCGGCGGTCACACTATGGCCATCACCCCGCGTCACTACCTGGACTTCATCAACCACTACGCCAACCTGTTCAACGAGAAGCGCAGCGAGCTGGAGGAGCAGCAGATGCATCTGAACGTGGGTCTGCGCAAAATCAAAGAGACGGTGGATCAGGTGCGTGCTTCACACCACACACGCAGACGCACGAGCTGCTTCAGCGTTATTAACGTGTGCTGTCACAGGTGGAGGAGCTGCGGCGTGACCTGCGGATCAAGAGTCAGGAGCTGGAGGTCAAGAATGCTGCTGCCAACGACAAGCTGAAGAAGATGGTGAAAGACCAGCAGGAGGCCGAGAAGAAGAAGGCAAGAGTCACCGTTCAGCTCCTCGTTCAGCCGCTGATCTCCTAAATAACCTGACGGGTGTTGTTCGGCTCCACAGGTCATGAGTCAGGAGATACAGGAAGCGGTTTACAAGCAGCAGGAAGTGATTAAAGACAAGCAGCTGAGTGTGAAGCAGGATCTGGACCAGGTGGAGCCGGCCGTCATCGAGGCTCAGAACGGTACGCTTCGCTCCGTCTCCTCCGAGCTTCCACTGCTCTGTTCATGTTACAGTAATCTGCACACATTAGCTAGAGGTCGACCGATGGGGGGTTTCACTGATACGACAGCTAGCTTTGACCTCACGGACCCATACCATTAATCTAGCAATAGTTTGTTAAATGGATAGTGAACCAAAACTGAAATAGTGCTTTACTATATAAAAAAAAAAGAAAACACTACTGAACCATAAATTGTAAATGAATAAAAATATGAATATTATTTATCGTATTGATAATTAAAGTTAGTTCATAGTTTATTAACTAATGTTAACAGAAGAAAAATGTGTTAGTAACAGTAAACTGAATTAACACACTCACACCTAATGTCATAAACGGAGTAAAGTGTTATTTCAGCAGTCATGGCCATCTGTAAACACACACCGGCTGCAGCTGTGACAGATGTTCTGAAGTTTCCCGCTCTGTATAATCACAGCACACACTTCTGAACTCTGTCTCTCGTGTGTTTGCCAGCGGTGCTCGTGGTCTTTTCCCGGCGCTAACCTCTTCCTGTCTTCACTCTTTCCTCTGCTCACGGCTTGTGGCTTGTTTAGCTGTTAAATCGATTAAGAAGCAGCACTTAGTGGAGGTGCGATCGATGGCCAACCCGCCGGCCGCGGTCAAGCTGGCTCTGGAGTCCATCTGTCTGCTGCTGGGCGAGAGCACCACCGACTGGAAGCAGATTCGCTCCATCATAATGCGCGAGAACTTCATCCCCACTATTGTGAACTTTTCTGCTGATGAGATCAGGTGACTGACTGCGGGGTGTGGAGCGGCGGTGTGTGTGAGGAGGGTCACCGTGCTCCAGATCTAATGATCATCACGTGACACGGTTCCCTCTCCAGCGCCGCGGCCGCTCCGCTCCCCCGCCTGAACCCATGTGTCCTCATGGTCCTAAACACCACACTCCATTCCCTCTCTAGCGGTCAGCTCCATTAAGAAGCAGCATCTGGTTGAGACACTGGTTATTAGCTGCATGGCATGTGACCATTAGCTGTGAACATGCAGATGTCTTTAGTTATTGAAATTAAGGCTGTCAAGCAATTTTGAAAAAGATTTAATCTTATTAATTACATGAGGTGCGGATAATCACATCAGTTTATGCTGATAAATTACCCCTAAAAGATTGAAATAACTCTTAAGAAAATACAAGACATTAGGATACACATTAGACGAAAGTAGCTTTAGAAAGAATTGTTTTGATTCCATATTAAAATTAAAACATAAAAAAATGAAATGATACTCTATAGAAGCTCCAGTAGGTGGCAGAAAGTCTTGTAAAGTGAGTCATTGAATCATTCGTTCAAACAGCTGATTCATTTATAAGCAAAGCAAGTGACTGCCTTTATGAACGAGTCACTGAATCATTGACTCACTCGATTCACTCAACCTTGGATTCGCTCAGAAA